>NC_090261.1:62456587-62506587 GCF_037325665.1 Littorina saxatilis
ATGGTTGGACACTTCTTCCAAAACTTGATTTTTAATATAAAGGGGCGGAGTGCTCAATACTAGATTTTGATAATATATTTTGATAAGAGAGAGAGAGAGAGAGAGAGAGAGAGAGAGAGAGAGAGAGAGAGAGAGAGAGAGAGAGTTGATGGTGCTGGTGAATATGATGCAATGTTGCTTACAATGATATAACACGTTCTTATAACATGTTCCTATAACATGTTCTTTAATCTAATAAAAAAATATCTTAAATAATAAACAAGTAGAACAAACACACAAACAAGCAAACAACACGAACCTTAAGAACAAATCGGTCAACAAGCAAAACCTACGATATGTTGATCAAATGAAAGTAAAACATTTTATTATTTTTCTAGTTTATTCAGTATAGGGATTGTTGTGTAAAGTCGGATACCCGACATTTGAATTGTACAGTATCTTATAAGTAAGCACTTAATGCTCTCTTTGTATTTCTCGCCTTGATAGTCCTTGAACTTACAATTTTTAATTATTTTTTCTCTCGGTACCCATATAACGCACAACGCTTGGGTGCTTTTTTCTTCGTTGAAAATAGATGACTCAGTGACCTATATGTGTCTGGTTTTTATTTTGTCGTATTTTACTGATCCTAAGCTTCTATTTTGAAAACTCCACACACAAAAAGTGTCATCAACTTGGAGCGTTCAAGTCCCGCTGTGAATCGGCAACGCGTGAAGTAATATGATGTCGTTCTATTCATTGCTGTGTAACTAGTTATGGCCTACGTGTGAAGCCGTAGCGTTATTCAATTCCACGTGGAATACGAGGGTCAGATTGACCTGACCAAGTTCACTCAGTCTGGATCTCAGTCACAGGCTCTTTCAACGTTGCAAAGTTGTGTTCAGCTGTTGTACACATTTTATAAACTGGCTGCGCATGCGCTCACTGCCAAAGGTACATGTTCACTGATTTTGCTGCTGAGTTAAAATACATTATGAAACTCAATGTCAAAGAGGTTTTATGGGGTCAATTGTGATTTTTTTTTTTTGGTCTAGGGCCATGAGATCATTTTTTTGCGTGTATGTGGGACTGGCGTTCCTCTATGCTCCTGCACTAATGTTGCCAGGATTTATTTTCTTACATTCTTCTGAACAATAAGAAGCCATCGTGGTGTAATGACATTGCGCTTCGGACCCAGGGGTCCCTGCTTCGAGATTCACAATGAACTTAGTTTTTTTCAGTTTATGTTTTCGTATTTGTAAATAATTATGAAGTGCCAGTTGACAGGATTTTATGTGTCAAATTAATTTTGAATCATATTCATAGCATGTGTCAAAATTGTATCGTAAGATGCTTATAATAGGTCAAACCAACTTTTTTTAAAAATTCTTCATACAATAATTGTTTTTAATCTGCACCGCTTTAAATCGCTGTATTTAAAGTTGAAATTCATTGAAATAAAGAGAAATCATGGCCGTTGTGCATTATTTGCATCTTTTTTAAAGCACAGGTTAGTGCACCACGAAAACAGTGTTCGCTCAAAACAGGGAACGCGCCTATTTCTAGAAAAAATACGTAAACTTCGTGAAAGTGCTCATTGACATCTTTAGCTCGGCTGATTAGATCGCCATTCAAGACTCAAAGACTATAAACATTTTAATGTCTTTTTAAAGCAAGAATACATGCCTTGTAGTGCCAGGCGGTTTAACACACACACACACACACACAAATCTAATTCACAAAAGTTCTGAATTGCACTAAAAACATCAAGACTTTCTGAGAAATCACTCACTGAAACAGACGCAGCACGCCCGCGTGCTTAAACACACACACACACACACACACACACACACACACACACACACACACACACACACACACGCACACAAAGTCTGCATGAATGCGATCATCGAACTGAGCATAAATAAAGAAATAAAGGCGTGCGGCGCAATTTCACGCAGCATGCAAGTTCCTAGAATGAGATGCTCTTACTGTCATCCGATCCCACCCACCCCCTCCCCCGCAGCATAACCTATTTTGTTCTCTCCCCTACCACCCCTAGAGTATGGAAAGCCGTTTGGCTCATAACCAATACAAGTGTAATAAATAATTCATACACGTGTAATAAATAATTTATACACGTGTATTTATTTCTTACACGTGTACAAATTATTTGATACACGTGTAATACATTCTTTTATTGTATACACGTGTATTAATTATTTCTTACACGTGTATTAATCATTTCTTACACGTGTATGAATTATTTCTTACACGTGTATACATTATTTCTTACACATGTATGAATTATTTCTTACACGTGTATAAATTATGTCTTACACGGGTATTGGTTATGAGCCAAACGGCTTTCCATACCAGAGAGGCCAATCAGGTGTCAGGAGAGACCTTGAATAGCCAGAAGTCAACACGTGTGGGCTACTGGCCTACATCGGAAAGTCGGTTAGCGACCTTACCTCTCCATAGATTGTGTGTTGCAACAAGTCAGCAATTCGTTCACACACCTGCACGTTACAGAAAACCAGAAAACGTTGTCCAAAATTGAGGTGATCTAATTCGAGCCCTTTATGCAAAACACACACAGTCTGAAATAGACCCCACAGACACAGTCACACAGTCTCTATCTCTCTCTGAGTCAGTAACAATACGAACAGAGACACAGACACCTCTCAGTTGCACGCACACACGCCACACACGCGCATGAACACATATATGAATGCACGCACACACACACACACACACACACACACACACACACGCACCCAAGCAAGAACCGCAGGCACACACACACGCACGCACGCACACACACACACACACGCACTAACAAACAAACTAACAAACACACGAACAAACACACACACACACACACACACACACACACACACACACACACACACACACACACAAACAACACACACACTTCTCCATGTTAAGAACACACACAACGAAACACTTCTTCATGTTCAGCAATAAACGAAAGGCCATGTGACTCACCTTCTTCACCATACCGCTTTCACATGGCACACCTTCAACGATGGATATACCGGTTTGGTTCAAAGCTTTCACCCACCTGATAACATTATGTTCAAAAGTTAAGTGTATGTAAACATTATCTTCCAAAGTAATATTTTTGTCTGCAAATGAATTTGAACACTTTCAACGATGGATATACTGTGACCGGTTTCGTGAAAAGCTTTCATCCACCTGATAACATTATGTTAAAAGTATGTAAACATTATCTTCCAAAGTTATATTTTTTGTCTGCAAATGAATTTGAACACCTTCAAAGATGGATATACTGTGACCGGTTTCGTGCAAAGCTTTCATCCACCTGATAACATTATGTTAAAAGTATGCAAACATTATCTTCCAAAGTTATATTTTTTGTCTGCAAATGAATTTGAACATCTTCAACGATGGATATACTGTGACTGGTTTCGTTCAAAGCTTTCATCCACCTGATAACATTATGTTAAAAAGTTAAGTGTATGTAAACATTATCTTTCAAAGTAATATTTGTGTCTGCAAATGAATTTGATTAGAGGTTGAAGCTTGGTCCTTATCATACTGGATGTTGGTCTTTTTTTCTCTCGCGCGCAAATGAACAGAATTAAGAATGTAAGATTGTTCTATACGTCTTCTTTAAAGTGTGGTGTCAATTATTCACAATATATTATATACTAGATGAATACCCGCTTTGCCGGGTACGGCTTCGCCGGGAAGAAGTCGAGCCGAATACCCGGCTGCGCCGGGGACCCGGCTATGCCGGGTGTACGCCGGCTTTGCCGGCGCACCGCACGGAGGAAGGGAGATAAACGCGGCTGAAAACACTGGAGAAGATAAGGAAGAGTTACTGGGAATGGATCCAGAGAAAAACCAAAATCGGTTCAGCGCTGCGCGCTGAGAGCACGTGTTGAAATATCTCATCGATGAGGTTGTGTCCGGGGTGTAGCTGAATACGGTCTCCAAATTTGAAAAAGATCCACCGAGAACTTTGGCCGTGCATCGCGGACACACACACACACACACAGACAGACACAAGTCGTATATATATATAGATAGATAAATCACACTAATTTGTCCCTGACTGACATAGATGATGCAATGACAAATTTAGCATTTTGTGTCTTTGAAAATTATTGTCTTTGTATAAAACTTGACATATGTGTCTGTCATCCTGAACTCAGGTCAAAATGAGTTCGGCTCATTCTCTCCCTGTCCGGACGCTACAGTCCTACGCGAATCTATCAAAACAAAAATACACAGTTATCTCCCATGTAATTTTCGCGAGCACTGATCTAAATTTGAGATCAGTGTTCGCGAAACGAAAATGATTGCAGATTGGCCGACTTCGACAGTGATCTCCGTTCTGTTCTTCACAGTTATGATAAAGACATCGTTCTACGGTCAAAATAAGTCGAAATTTTGGGACTGCTGCCGGAAGGAGACCGTAATATATGGTTTCATCACTGTCAACTGGTTACAGAAAAAATCGTCTGCTCCAGTTAGCGCCGAAACCAAACGGTTGATTATCACGTGACACTTTTGCCATATTTAGAGTTGTTTGCACAGTAAATACAGCCGCGAAAAATAGCTCGCTTGAAACTGTCTTACATATCAATTCCTTTTTAATTTAAAAATTACAAAACACCATGAAAAATCATTATCGACGATCGCGAATCTGCTTATATCTATATATATATATATATACGACTAGTGTCTGTCTGTCTGTCTGTCTGTCTGTCTGTGTGTCTGTGCGCGATGCGCGGCCAAGGTTCTCGATGGATCTGTTTCAAATTTGGTGATCATATTCAGGTACACCCTGGACACAACCTGGTCGATGAGATATTTCAACACGTGCTCTCAGCGCGCAGCGCTGTGCGCGCTGAACCGATTTTGGGTTTTTTGGTCTGGATCCACTACCAGTAACTCTTCCTTATCTTCGGCGTACACCCGGCGAAGCCGGGTCCCAGACGCAGCCTGGTATTCGGCTCTACTTCTTCCCGGCGAAGCCGGTACCCGGCGAAGCGGGTAATCATCTAGTCAATAATACATTACAAAAAGCTCTAAATATGTTAAAAAAAATCGGTTTCCTTGCCAGACAAGGAAACTCAAGGCATCCTGTCAGGGAGAAAATGAGCCGAACTTATTTTGACCTGAGTTCAGGATGATGTGTCTGTGTGGAATTATTTCATGTGGGAATGTTTAAAATCGAAACATAATGTAGGCCAGGGACTGCATATTAAATTGCTTAACCTGAGGGGGTAAATGCTTCAGCATGTACTTGTAAAAATAGAGCGAGACTTTATTTCCCCTAAAGTTCAATGACCTTGATGTTACAATGTTATTTTAACCAGCAGGTGTGGTAAAAAAAACAAAAAAACGAAGATACACGAGGCTTCATTTACCATAAAGGTATAGGTTAATGAACTTGATGTTACAATGTCATTTCAACCCTGTAATCGTTGAAAGTCTCAATTCTAACTGTTCCTGTTTTCTCCCTTTTTTCGACAGCGACAGCGTCCGGAAATGGAAAAATGTTCTGCCTAAAGTCTTAAAAAAACGTTGTCATTGTCACAGCCATAGCTATTGACTTTTTTTTAATTCTGAAGCGCTTATCTATCAATTTTGGGATATATCCTTCTCATTTCACGACAAAAAATGAAGACAAAATAATGATGATTAGATTAAAGCGTAACGCTCATAAGATAACTGCCTATGTCATTTTTTTAAAACAATCTGCCTATCTCATATTAGTTATAAGTTGAAAACGGCTTATATCGGGCAGTTGACAGCGATATAATCGTGAGATAAAAAGCTGAAAGCAATTTTTTCAATCAGTTGAACTGCATAACAACCCCGAAAAAGCTTTTGCATACCTTCAGATTCTCCGAACAAGTCTTTTTGTATCAAAACGGAAAAGATGCCTAACACAGAAACGAGAACGGCCGTTTTGCTTACGTAACCGTGGCAATGGTTTCCGATGGTCTGAGAGTATATACTCTCAAACACATGACAGGTACCCTTCCAGTAGCTTTCCCTGCACTCTCACTGCAGAAATTCTTACCACTAAGTTATGTATTTTTTTTATGAGCGTGACGAAAGCAACAGCAACAATTGTACATTAGGAAGACACAGAGAATCCCACGATAATAATAATTATGCCTGCGTATTTCGTGTTTACGTCATTGAATTCCTCTCCTTGCTCTTTCTCTATCTCTTGTTCTTCTCGAGAATTACAGGCCAAAGTCGGCACAGATGCAGGTCACTCACTTGTACAGTCCTTGCCTTGTGTTGATGACTTCATCGTAAGACACACGAGGAATGACATTCTGAGGACAAAAACAAAAAGCTCGATGACAACGCAAACATCGGATAAACAATGACAATGACAATAACAATTCTTTATTTAACAAGGGTAATAGAATAAGCAGTGATTTGCTTTTTTACATCTGGAAAGGGTAGTAAGCGCTCTAAATGCATACGACATGTGTAATATAGTTTATAGTATGTGTAATATAGTTTATAGTTAGTGAGAGTTGTTCGGAACCAGTCTCCTGGCTCGTGGGTGAATAACAAACATTGAAATGAACAAGTGACTTTCATTAATTTATTAATGCAAATATCGGCAAAAGTTAATGAGACCAGATAAATTGACCCACAGCTTTTGAAAAATGATTAATTCATCATTGACTTTCTCAGAAAGTTTCTATCCTAAGTTTGCATATGGTGATTGCTCTGTGAGAAACGGGCTGTGTTCAAAATGATGACACATCTGCATGCTTCCCTTGGTTTTCATTCGCTCGGCTTCCTGGCGACTGGGCGAAAACTGATTCCATCAAGCTAAGATTTTGTGACTATTTGTTTGTGTGTTCACTTAAAAGACCGCTGGGTCGATATATTTGTGATTGTAACGTATTTTTGTCAAAAACAACGTTCCAACAACTTACCTTTTTTTCCTCTTTTTTTTCATCCTTTTCTTGTAATATAAGCTTATAAATACTCTTGCAAAATTAAAAACAAATCGATTTGAACTTTTAATCCCAAAACAAATAGCCTGATAACGTTCCCAATTCCAGCATTAACACACACAAAACAAATAGCCTGATAACGTTCCCAATTCCAGCATTAACACACACAAAACATCAAGAAAGGTAAAATGTTGGAAAGGTTTATCTTTGACAAAACAAGACATTTCGAAAATGAAAAATGGATTTGAACTTTTGTTCCTCGTTCTTGTCTTGAGAAGAGAAAATAAACTATAAATACTCTAACACAAAAATCGGTTTCCAGCTTACGTCCTTGGAAAAAGTCATCTGAACGTCCCTTCTCTTAGTCTCCATGGCTTCCTTGGAATAGCAGTGTGCCTTGAGGTATTTCAGTGGGAAGATTCCGGTGTGGCCAGGATCCTCTTTCCACTGTACTGTCAGGCAGCCTTCACCTGAACACAGAACATGAACTAGTCAGTTGAACGCCATTTGTTTCTTGTTCTCCATGGCTTCCTTGGAATAGCAGTGAGCCTTGAGGTATTTCAGTGGGAAGATTCCAGTGTGGTCTGGGTCCTCTTTCAACTGTACTGTCAGGCAGCCGTCACCTCGACACAGAACATGAACTAGTCATTAAATATTTGAACGCCCTTTCTATTGTCCTTGTAATAGCAGTGTGCCTTGAGGTATTTCAGTGGGAAGATTCCAGTGTGACCGTTATCCTCTTTCCATCGTACTGTCAGGCAGCTTTCGCCTGGACACAGAACATGAACTAGTTATTTGAACGCCATTTTTCTTGTCTTCCATGGCTACCGTGACGCAGCCGAGTGCCTTGAGAATACCCTCGCGGTACCAGGGCCTTCCCTCCACGGTACTGTCAAGCAGCCGTCTCCTAAACAACAAACCACATAATTTTATATGCAAACTAAACATACGTACTACAGTATGTCTGAGTGACAAAGTGAATGTGTGAGGAGGGAACGAAAACTACCGTGAAGCAAGCCCGAAGAGCTTGTCGCAATCGTTGGCATGTCCCGTCGCAAAAAGAGAAATTGCAACAAATACCCACGCCTACAAAAACGGCACAAAACAACGAAAGTGAACTCATGCAAAGAGAACTCTTACCGTCATCTTCCGCGGAGAGAAGTCGAGATTGATTGGACACTGTGTCGAACTCCACTGAGCACTGACCCGTGTGGTCCATTCGACATTTGGGACAGAAACACACGGACCGCAGCCACACACTGTGAAACCTGTTTGTACAGTACGTAATGACATATAACATAATTATTCAAACAGAAGCTCCCTGTCAGGTGCTTCGCTGCTGTTTGATGCTTTGCTGCTTTTTGGTGCTTTTCTGCTTTTTAGTGGCAATTTAATAGTCTTCCATATAAGATTAAAAAATATAACTTCTAAAAATGTCCATGTCGAAGGCTTTCCTTACTTCGCTCCCGTGGAGCATTATAACCCACATTCACGCCTCTCATCTTGCATGTAACGTACCGCGTGCAGTCGCCAAATTGGATATAATATTTTAGCACAAATAGCATCTTATACGGTTCATATTGCACGTGCAATAGATGTACTTGTACAGCAAACCTAGGTCTCATGAAATTAGCGAGGCACATCATTCTGGGTGTAGAGATAGCGGAACAAAGACCCCCAAATGTTATCCTAGGATCACAAGCCCAGTGCTCCTTAAAATACATGACATCGGATGAATATTATAACCATTGACGGTCATCAATCTAGATCTTTTGATTTTGTATTGTTCTTTTAGTTCGACAGCATGATTATTATACAATTAGTAAAAAGGTTCCAAAGGATTTTTTTTCCACTGACAATTCTGAAAAATCTTTGACAACGGAAGATCCGAGGTATCGAATTTCAATTGGCAAATTAACCGTTAAATGAAAATACCAGTAATTCAGTCGTTTGAAAGGAACGATGATTGAACAAGTCTTACTGGGACGTTTTGCCATCTCCCCACGTGACACGCAGTAATTTCCCATCAGACACCAGTTCGAGACTCTTGACGTCACTTCCCTTCACGTGCTGGTACTACCATGGACATAAAAAAGAGACCAGAAAATCAAAAACATAGAGCGAGAGACAAGACAAGACAAGACAAGACAAATTATTTATTAACGAGGGTAAACAGGTGCTTTTTTTAATAGCCAGCCCTCGCCCATGGGAGGGACTAATCTAATGATGATACGTTTTATTAATGTTAGAGAGAAAGAGAGAGAGAGAGAGAGAGAGAGAGAGAGAGAGAGAGAGAGAGAGAGAGAGAGAGAGAGAGAGAGAGAGAGAGAGAGAGAGATTTTCAATCTTTTAATTCTTCGTTCCCAACAGACTGGTGCTACAAAACACCTCCAGCCTCCACTCTGTTAGCCACATACAGTCGAAATTTGTTTGGGTAACTTTCAGAAAGTCACACCCCCCCTCCCCTCTATCCTTGATGCTGTTCATGTGACAGTTTCGGATGGGTATTGTACAACTATATATATTTTGTTTGGGGGGGTTAGCCTTCCTCTATCTAGCTTCCAGTCAGTTACATATATTTAGCTGAAAAGAAATAAGCCTATGTACTCACAGCCCTCTCGTCGTAAGCCCCCCTGTCCTTGATGGCGGTCATGTGAGAGTTTCGCACGTGCACCATCCATGGTACTGCGCCTCGAAGCCCTGGAAAAACAACGATTTAACCGTGAGGAGATGAGGACAACATAATTAAAAGAAAAAAAGAAGAAAAAAAAGTACACGTACAAATCCACTCGTGCAAAAACACGAGTGTACGTGGGAGTTTCAGCCCATGAACACAGAAGAAGAAGAAGAAGAAGAAGAAGAAGAAGAAGAAGAAGAAGAAGAAGAAGAAGAAGAAGAAGAAGAAGAAGAAAGAAAAAAGATGGAGATGGAAATTGGGGAAAACAGTAAGCAAACTAAACCCAACGCAAACGGTATAAGTATTTATTCGTCACAACTCTCCCACCGTCTTGATGGGCAGGCTAAATGATTGTTGAGTCAGTAAGTACAGTGTTTGATTTAACGATGAGAAAAATAAAGATCAAGAGGATCGGGGAACAAAGAAAGAAAAGACAACACAACGCAAATGTTAAAATGTATTTTCAATTCCAATCGTCAGAACGCTCCTACCATCTCAATTGGTAGGCTAAATGATTGTTGTGTTGAGTAAAATAAAAATTCACGATTTCGACGTTTTGTTAGATTTTCACGTTTATTCCAGTGAGCGCGAGAAAAGAAGAACATGCACGAAAGAAAAGATCTCCTCCTCCTCCTCCTCCTCTTCCTCCTCCCTCGTCATCATCATCATCATCATCATCATCATCATCATCATCATCATCATCATCATCATCATCATCATCAACAACGTTTAACTTGTGACACAACAAAATATTTTAACAACACCACCACCACCATCCATCACCACCACCACCACCACCACCATCACCAACAACAACAACAGCAACAACAGCAACAACAACGTACCAATTTCTGATTTCACAACGGACGTTGGTCCCTTTCGCTGCACTGATGACGTACATGCAGCAGTACAATGGCGTGATGCTGACGTCACTGAGCGAGAGGACAGCTGATTGGCACAACGTAACAGATTTCGTGTCCACATGACGCTTCGTCGTTTGGTCGACTGTCGAGTCCTTCAACACTGTCACTTCTTGATCACTCTGAATTTGTTTTAAAAAGAAGAAATGAAATTGAAGAAGTAGAAGATACAGAATACATTTAGCATTCTAAAGCCGTGTTTGATTTGTACGAGTCAAATCCAGAATCTAAAACACATAAGACGTAGAAATTACCGAATAGAAAGCTAAAAGTACGATTCCAATCCGGCAGAATATAAACACACACACGGAGAGAAAAGTTATGTCCGTTCTTACAAATTTGTATCAACTAATTCCATATGTCCGAATCAGACACAAACACATTTCCGTAAACGAACCAGACAGAAAATAAAATGGATTTTTTAGCGAGTGGTTATCGACAATGAATGACCGGTAATTTTTAATGAGTTGGGGCATTCTGACCAATCACAGGATCTGTTTCATTAAAACGCAAACTTGATTGAATTACAATAGCTGTTAATATCTTACTGGTGTTGAATTTGAGCAACAACAACAACACAACTCAAAAAACAAAAGAAAAACAACATTAAAGAGAGAGAAAAACAAGTCGCGTAAGGCGAAATAAACAACATTTAGTCAAGCTGTCGAACTCACAGAATGAAACTGAACGCACTGCTTTTTTCACCAAGACCGCATACTCATAGTTTCGTCAGTCCACCGCTCGTGGCAAAGGCAATGAAATTAACAATCCAGAAAAGCGCGGTAGCGGTTGCGCTGAGGAGGATAGCACGCTTTTCTGTTTGTCACCATGAGTGTACTTCAATAGAACTGGCGCGAATGGGTTGCCCTGACCTAGACAGGCTCGGCTCGTAGTCGTATCCGTTTACAGTATTACGTTTACGAAATTTTTACTCCGGAGTAAAAATCTCGTGGGAGAAATTTTCTCGTGTTACACCGGCATGCACAAGTATGCACAAGCATGCACAAGTAACACTCGGTTATTGCAATAGTAAGAAGCTTTACGCCCGTAAAGGTGTTTGTCACCATGAGTGGCCTGTACTTTAATAGAACTGGCGCGAATGGGTTGTCCTGACCAAGACAGGCTCCGCTCGTAGTCGTATTTGTGTTGTTTTTTTAGCGAGGTTCTAAACTAACGTCTGAGAAAATAAGGTCTTAACAAGTCGCGAAAATACAACATTTAGTCAAGCTCAGTCGAACTCACAGAATGAAACGGAACGCACTGCATTTGTTCCGCAAGACCGTATATCGTTGCATCGTCTGTCCACCGCTCGTGGCAAAGGCAATGAAATTAACAATCCAGAAAAGCGCGGTAGCGGTTGCGCTGAGGAGGATAGCACGTTTTTCTGTATCTCTATTCTTTTTAACTTTGTGAGCGTGTTTTTAATCCAAACATATCACATCTATATGTTTTTGGAATCAGGAACGGACAAGGAATAAGATGAAATTGTTTCTAAATCGATTTCGGAAAATTAATTTTAATCATAATTTTCATATGTTTAATTTTCAGAGCTTGTTTGTAATCCAAATATAACATATGTATATGTTTTTGGAATCAGAAAATGACGAAGAATAAGATGAAATTGTTTTTGATCGTTTAATGAAAACGTAATTTTAATTACATGTTTCCGATTTTTAATGACCAAACACATTCATTAGTTTTTAAGCCACCAAACTGAAATGCAATACCAAAGTCCGGCCTTTGTCGAAGATTGTTTTGCCAAAATTTCAACCAATTTGATTGAAAAATGAGGGTGTGACAGTGCCGCCTCAACTTTTACAAAAAGCCGGATATGACGTCATCAAAGGTATTTATCGACAAAATGAAAAAAAAGGCCGGGGATATCATTCCCAGGAACTCTCAGGTCAAATTTCATAAAGATCGGTCCAGTAGTTTAGTCTGAATCGCTCTACACACACAGACACACACACACAGACACACATACACCACGACCCTCGTCTCGATTCCCCCTCTATGTTAAAACATTTAGACAAATTTTGACTAAATGTAAAAAGGAGGGAGTCTTAATGGGGGGGGGGGGGGGGGGGCGGCTGAAAAGAGGAGTTCCGCTGTACAAATAAAGCAAACGTTGAACCAGCGACAACTGCATGGTTCGGTATTTGAACTAGTGTGTTCGGATTTTGACTCTCTCTCTCTCTCTCTCTCTCTCTCTCTCTCTCTCTCTCTCTCTCTCTCTCTCTCTCTCTCTCTGTCTGTCTGTCTGTCTCTCTCCCTCGCAGTGTCTCTCTGTCCCTGTCTCTCTCTCTCTCTTTCTCTGTCTCTCCCTCTCTCTGTCTCCATCTCTCTCTGTCTCCCTCTCTCTCTGTCTCTCTCTCTCTCTCTCTCTCTCTCTCTCTCTCTCTTCTCTTTTTATTGTCTGTGCATGTGTATGCCAGAAGTAGATCTAGTTAGTACAGAGTGATGAGCGTTGTTAATACTTGGTGTACCGGTATTTTGTGCAGGGCTACATGGTCAACACAGTCACTGGCAACAGCCATGGCAGCTGTCATAGACAAGAGGCTTGGACTTCGAGCAGCTGCAAGAGCGTATGGAATCCCCCCCACAACACTTAAAGATCATCTTGATGGAAAATACGAACATGCCGTGGGTGATACAAAGTCAGTCCCAATGTGCACAAAACACAAACAGGTTTTTGGCTTTTAGTGTACAAGTGGACAGATGTGTCTATCCTTCCAGGTAAAAGGTCGCATGGATGACAATGATTTACAAGACGAACTGCGAGAGTTGGAAGGTACATTTAAGCACGAAAACAACAGAAGCGGGTTAACACTTTCTACCCCACCTATGTTGACCGTGTGTGTGTGTGTGTGTGTGTGTGTGTGTGTGTGTGTGTGTGTGTGTGTGTAGAGCGATTCAGAGAAAACTACCTGACCGATGTTCATGAAACGTCACATGAGAGTTCCTGGGTATGATATCCCTAGACGTCTTGTCTTTTCCTGGGTATGATATCCCTAGACGTCTTGTCTTTTCCTGGGTATGATATCCCTAGACGTCTTGTCTTTTCCTGGGTATGATATCCCTAGACGTCTTGTCTTTTCCTTTTGTCTTTTTTTCCCATAATTTTCTGCGTTTCCCTCTGGAAAATCTACCTTTTCCTCTCTGTTTCTCTACGTCTCTTTTTTCTTTCAAAACTGTGTCTCAGTATGCCTGTCCGTCTCTGTCTCTCTCTTAGGACAGGGTGTAAACAAAAAAAGTCGTAGCCTTAAACCTCTATCCTTGGAAAATAAAGTTCCATCATCATCATCATCAGCTCTATCTGTCTTTCTGACTATCTTTTTTCTGTATCTGTATCGCGCGCTCAATGTCTCACATGTCTGTCTGTCTGTCTGTCTGTCTGTCTGTCTGTCTGTCTGTCTCTCTCTCTCTCTCTCTCTCTCTCTCTCTCTCTCTCTCTCTCTCTCTCTCTCTCTCTCTCTCCCCCTCTCTCGCTCTTTCTTCTTCTTCTCTATCTTCTTTTCTTTTCTCTTTTCCTTTACGTTTTTTTGTTCCACGGTTCAGAATAACGAGTCTCTAAACGCTTACCTGCTTAGACGAGAGCCACGGTACCTGTCACTGTCAGTATGCCTGTGTTGTGGTATGAATTTCCATCATGATTATTAATTGTTTTGCAACACTGTTCTGTACGCGCAGCTGTTTCCTCGAACAACGGTCAAAACAGCTGTCACAATGACGTTAATATTCTGGAGTAATACATTAAACCATTGTCCTATGAAAGCTAGTGTTACAAATAAATTAACGGTGGTTTCGTTTCATATATTTTGCTGAATTTTTGCTCTCCAGTAAACTGTCTACCAGTTGAGGAAAAAGAATATAATTTGTCCCCTTCCTTTCTATCCTCTCTGTCTGTCTGCCTGTCTGTCTGTCTGCCTGTCTGTCTGTCTGCCTATCTGTCTGTTTGTCTGTCTTTCTTGATTTCTTTCGTTCTCACTTTCTGACTATAAAACAATGGCGTAACTGCCCACTTGTACAAAGGTGGTGGTTCTTGCTTCGAAATGTCTTCAAGAAAACAAGCAAGGATAAATTGGTTTGATCGTTTAACCCAGGACAAAACAACACGTTCTAAAAACCTCAACCTGACGGCTTTTAAAGTCAACAAACAAGAGGTACGACAGATTTGTTTTTCTTGTTTTTGATTCTAGATTTTGGAACGTAGCAGTCCTATCTGTTTCGGATGTCCAATATTCTCTTTCCATACTTTCTTCCCGCCAGTTAGTTCGTGTCCGCCTGAATGCATACACACCTGCTGACAAGCTGTACTGTGCTCAATAGCTTTATTTCAGTCTTCGTTCACTCACCTGTTTGTGTGTCTCTCTGACTTCCTTCGTTTGGCAGTGGTGTCCTAAGCTCGCAGTGGTCTCTTACATAGCGCGAGGTCAGGCCGCTTGATTATACTTTATATGGTATTCCTTGTGTTGGGTCATTCATCCGCCGATAGTATTCTTACCAGTGGTTAAAGATACTGTTATCACGGTGTAAACAATAACGTGGACCATCTCAGATCTGTCGAAGCTTTTACATGGTAGAGAGAGCATCCTTCTACGTGGACACATACCAAAACAAGTGTGCAGCCTGCATTGCTACTTTCTGCTGCAGACTTTTTTCGGTTGATAAAGTGAGACTGTGCCAAAAGGTCAGGTGTCATGTCTACTGTCCCGAATGACACACGATTGCTGACATTTCACCATTGCCAACAGAATAAACAAATAAGAAATAGGTAGAAAATGAATGTGAAAACTGACTTTAATTGTTGATCAGTATTTTCTATACCACTAACAAATAATCTACTTGCAATAGCTGTTTGGCAAATGTATGTTGCATGGGACACACTGACATGAAAGTGGAAGATGTTTTTCCCTCTAAAGAAACTACATATCAAGTTACACTTTTTGTGCTCTTCCATTCCAGTTGGCAATCAATTGTTGACGCATGTTATTAGAAAAAATAGAACGAAAACAGATTAGATAGAATGAAAAATGTACTGGTGATGTCATTTGGGACATACTAACATGAAAACGTCACCTTTTGGCACAGTCTCAAGTTCCGAAAGTTGACCATCTCAGATCTGTCGAGGCTTTTACATGGTAGAGAGAGCATCCTTCTACGTGGACGCATACCAAAACAAAATTAATATATGCAGATATTAATATATTAAAGATATTGTCATCCGCGTATGTTTGTTTCTCCTTTTAGGATCACCACTATAAGCTAATAGCTTGTTGTTGATCGTAAACTTGCTGATTATATATATTATATCCATACATTGTTGAATAAAACACGGTTCTAACCAAACATGTATTCTGCAATGCTGCTTTTTATTACAGACTTTTTGTTTGTTTTCTTGTTTTTACATGGCTGATTGAGTTCCGAAAGCTGACACCGACACATCTGTCCAGGGGATTTGACATGTTAAAAAGAGGATCCTTCCACTTTGACGTATAGCAAAACAAATCTGCAGCTTGCATGCCTGCTTTCTGTTGCAGATGGTTGTTGTTGTTGATGTTGTTGTTGTTGTTGTTGTTGTTGATGTTGTTGTTTATGCTGTTGTTGTTGTTGTCGTCGTCGTTGTTTTCTTTTTTCTTCTTCTTCTTTTTCTTATTCTTCTTGTTTCGGGCTAAGTTGGAAAAGCTCACACAAAGGTGTCATTGCAAAATTATGTTAAGTTAAAATAAATTGGAAAAAAAATCCAAGGCTGCACAGAATGCAGTCAGGTTGTAGAATTGTTGGTATGTGTCCGAAGTGGAAGGGTGCTCTTATGTCTTGCAACAGCGTGGACAATCTCTGACGAGTAGATTACCATTAACACGGGGGGGAAAAAAACTTTAAAATATCTTTAAAACAAATTAAATGTCTCTCCCCTATGGCAGTAGTTTCTCATCATCGGGCAATTTTTTTTTCCATAACTGTACTGTACATTAGTTTCCACAACCGTGCACTTTTCAGGCAACGTCCTAACGATGTTTGCGTAAGCGATGGGATCTGGCAATCTAAATATAAGTATATACTTTCTCCGAAGGTATACCGTTTAAAGAGATGAATCATCAAAAAGTGTTTGCCAGTTTGAAAACTGTCTAACATTTTGAAAGAGACAGAGTCTCTTTAATCTCCTTGTAATTGGGTTAGAACATTACGAACTGGTACGTTTTTCACCCCATCACAAGTGAACGGCACAACTGCCTTGGTGCATTGGTTACGATCCTTGCTCCATGCGCTTGCAAATCCTCATACAGCTAAATTGACAGAATACTCAAAATTTACATGAAAAAAATAAACACGCCCATGAACATACTACTCTTTCTCCAATTATCTACTCTTTTTTTATTTAACATTTACTTATAAACTATGCTATGTCCATTAAACAAACACTGCAACAAATTACATCACACAGATGTGTGTGTATGTGCGTGTGCGTGTGTGTATGTGTGCGTATGGTGGGGGGAGGTAGAGGTGGGAGGGAGAGGGGTAAGGGGGGGAGGGGAAAGGGGAGGGAGGGGAAAGGGAGGGAGAGGGGGTTGTCTGTAAAGGGATGCATATAGGTTTGCCACTGAAAGTAGGTTGTGCAGAAGCAAACCTTGTTATGTATTTAATTTTGATTTATTCTTGCGTAACTAAATACTGTAACGTGTAGTCAGTCACAAGCGCGGGTTTTGTGTCCCAAAAGCTGCATGTAATATTTATGATGTGCTTTTATTGAGGTTACAATCCGTGGGATAAGTGAACAAGAATTCAAATGAAAAGTTTCAAGAAATCTGTCTGGTAGTCTTCTCGGAATTGCTTTTTTCACACACACACACACACACACACACACACACACACACATTCACACCCACACACACACACACACACAAATACACACACACACATACACACTGACACACACACACACACATACACACTGACACACACACAAATACACACACCCACACACCCACACACACACACACCCACATACACACACACACACACACACACACATACACACTGACACACACACACACACTGACACACACACACACTTGTACGCACGCAAGCACAATCTCTTGCTAGTGATAAATTCAATCAAATATTGACCGATGAACACACACACAAAGACACAAAGAAAGAATCAAGACAGACAGAAAGACAAACAGAAAGAAAGACTAAAATGAATGACTGAATTAACCAGTCTTTATCATTTCTTTTCTTCCACTTGTTGAAGGTCCTTTTTCGGGGGCTCAGATAGACATTACTTTGAGATTTTTCTATCATTTTCTGTGTTTTGGCTTCAAGTACGGGGAGGACTGCTAAAATGTAATAATTACAGGCTTGGCTATCTTATATAGTAAGTTTTGTAAGTTATCAGCTGCGTATGTGGACAAAAACTTGTTGACTAAGTTTTTTTTTATTGCCGAGACCATGCAGCTGTGCTGCAGCAGGTCACTCGGAGTTGTAGTTACTGTGTAGCGACTGTGTATCAACACGCTGGAATACAGGCGTTAGATCGACGTTACAGGAAGCGACTGAAGCTAACAGTCTGAGCGGATATAATTTATCCGTACCTGGTCAGATAGAGCCATATGAGTGGGCACGGATATATCCGTACCTGGGAGACAATGAGTTCAGCATCAAGGTTAGAACTGGTTGGTCCGGTGTCAGAATAATGTGACTGGGTGAGACTGACACGAAGCCTGTGCTGCGACTTCTGTCTTGTGTGTGGCGCACGTTAAATGTCAAAGCAGCACCGCCCTGATATGGCCCTTCGTGATCGGCTGGGCGTTAAGCAAACAAACAAACAAAAATCAAGGTTAGGGCGAACACTGCTATATAATAAGGCCGTAGGAGGGTGAAAAAGGTCCGCGGTTTTGTGGTCTGTACGTGACGTCGGCAACTTGTTTTTGGACATGTGTGAATAATTCAGAGGGTAAATGTGGCGAGCGAAATTGTTTTGAGCAAACTAGCACTGTTACCGTTTCAGTCAGAACTGGAGGTGGTACATATTAAGAGTGTGAGTATAATTATGTAAGGGGCCCTTCCCCTACCTTTCATACGCTAACCTAGCAACATAAAAGGTTCTAAACGTTTCAGGAGTCACACACAAAAACCCTCACAGTGTTGCACTCATAACTACGCTTCAGAAACTCTTATAGAATGCATACAAACAGAGACATAGATAGTATGGTGCGCCAAATTGATATTACTATCGTTAACAGTTATAAAGGGTTTTGAAACTATCGTTAACTGTTATATAGAGTTTCGAAACTATCGTTATCTGTTATAAAGAGTTTCGAAACTATCGTTAACTGTTAAATAGAGTTTCGAAACTATCGTTAACTGTTATTTAGAGTTATATCAATAGCGCGTTTGTGCGCGCTATTGCTAAAACTATGAATAACAGATAACGAGGGTTTCGCAAAACGGCGGCATGGTGCGCGCAAGTGATATTACTATCGTTAACTGTTATATAGAGTTTCTAAAAATAGCGATGGCGTGGTCGGATGTTTCGATGCCGGCAAAATGGCTGCTGAACGTCAAGTTTCGTTCGAGCGAATTTGCACTAAATTACTACAACATTTAGTAGATCATATTCAACTAACTGTCGTCTGATAAGTCCATCATTTCGCTGCTTCGTTTAATCAAGTAATCAAATCTTCGCTACCGCGCTGTGTGCGAGTCAGTTGTACACAAACGGCTGGCATGCATGCAGTGTGCAACGGTCAGTGTCAGTACCCAAAACACGATGCGAAAGCATGCAGTGTTTTCCAAAACGCGTCGTGGGTTGGTTGGTTGGTTTTTGGGGTTTAATGTCTCTTCAGCAGATGCTAGCTGCTATTCGAGACCGATGCAGTTATTTTCTTTTCCCTTCATATGGCAAGTTCTACGTTTCAGACTATTTACATTCAAATCTATCACTGTAAAAGAAGGTTCTAAAAATTAATAATTTTCACTTCTGATACTTTAAATCTTGTAAAAAATCTTGATCTCTTTTAAAAAGTTAAAAATCTTGTCCGGGGGAACATCCCGGAATAAAACCTTCAGTGTTTCCGCATTGTAGTGTTTGTCTCGAAATTCTTGAACGTCTACACATTTTGTGAGAACATGTTCTAATGTCCATGGTTCGTCACATCCAAAACAGTATGGTGGATCTTCACCTTTCAGCAGATACGAATGTGTAATGTGACTGTGCCCAATGTGTAAGCGACAGAGAACTGTCTCTTCTTTCCTGTTGAGGCGACATTGGGGTAGGCTGTCCGACAGCTGGGGGACGATCTTATGAAGTTTATTTTCTTCACATTCGTCCCATTCACTCTGCCATAGGTACTTTATGTACATGTTGGTGCGAGTTCTGAAATCTGAATGCTTTGTGTGTTTGTCAGTGATGAGTCTTTCTCTGGCTTCTTTTGCAGCTTGATCAGCTGCAGAGTTGCCTCTAATTCCAACATGGGATGGCACCCATGCAAACACAATCCTTTTGCCTTCTTCAATCAGAGATGCATGTAGCTCTTGGATTTCGACCAACAGTGGGTGATCTAGCTGAGTTCTCTTCACGGCGGTAAGAGCCGATAGGGAATCCGACAGAATCAGGAAGTCTTTCTTTTTTGACTGATATACCTGTTTCAGAGCTAGCTGTAAAGCTTTCAACTCTGCAGAAAATACAGAACTGTCATCCGGAAGACGGGCCGAAAAGGCCCTATCGAGTTTAGGGCCAGTGACAGAAGCTGATGCCACTTTACTTTCAGCTTTGGACCCATCAGTGTATATTCGTTGATGGGAAGGAAACTCGGTACAGAACTGGCTAAAACACTGTTTAAAAATCAAATCATTTGTCTCTGACTTCTTTAACCTTGTCAGATCGAGTCGAACAACTGGATCTGGCAATGTCCATGGAGGTGTTTCTGTCCATCGATTTTCACTAACATGATCGAGTTTTATCTTTGATTCGGCCAGATGTGACTGAATCCGAGAAGACAGAGGTGCTCGATCATTTGGGTGACTTTCAAAAAATTCAGAGCATTGTGGTTGAAATACGCATTGGTAGGCTGGATTTGTAGGCATAGCTTTCAGTTTCAACACATAATTTAGGGTGAGTTTCAGGCGTCGCAGCCTCAGAGAGGGTTCTTTGGCCTCAAAATATAAGGACTGTACTGGAGACGTCCTGAAAGCTCCCAGACAAAGACGTATACCCTGGTGGTGTATTGTGTCTAATAGCCTTAGGTTGGATTTTGCGGCTCCACCATAGACGACACAACCATAGTCCAACTTGGATCGGATTAAAGCACGGTAAAGTCTGAGTAGGACTGTGCGGTCAGCACCCCAGTCCGTATGAGAAACCACTTTCAATACATCCAGAGCTTTCAGACATGATGTTCTCAGATACTGGATATGTTTAAGGAATGTTAGTCGACGGTCAAAGGTCAGTCCTAGGAATTTAAATTCTTCAACAACCTTGACAGGATTACCATTCAGGACCAGAGAGGGTTCTGGCATGGCTCCCCTTTGTTTGCAAAGATGCATACAGACAGTTTTGCTGGTGGAAAATTTGAAACCGTTCTCTGTTACCCATTTTTGCACCTTGTCTATACATAATTGAAGCTGCCTTTCCACTCTATGTAGGGATTTGCCACGCACACAAAGTGCAAAGTCATCAACAAACAAGGATGACTCGGATCCTTTCAGTACTGCCTTTACTATGTTATTGATTTTGATGTTGAACAACATGGGTGATAGAATGCTTCCTTGAGGAACACCCATCTCTTGTTGACAGAACTCTGATAGGTTGGGACCGACCCGTACTGTAAAAAAATCGATTACTTAGAAATCCTTCCACAAAAACAGGGAGACGTCCACGAAAACCCATTTCATGCAAATCAGCTAAAATACCGTGTTTCCAGGTCGTGTCGTAAGCCTTCTCGAGGTCAAAAAATATAGCTAGTACATGTTCAGATCTCGCAAAGGCCTCTCGAACGAAGGTCTCAAAACGTACCAAATGATCAGTGGTGCTGTGTCCCTTTCGGAAGCCACATTGCACATCACTTAAGAGGTTTTGTTTTTCTAGGTACCACACCATCCTAGCGTTGACCAATCTCTCCATGGTTTTACACAGACAGCTGGTCAAGGCTATCGGACGGTAGTTGCTGGGGTTTGTATGATCTTTACCTGGTTTTGGAATGGGGACAATCATCGCTTCTTGCCATGAAGGTGGAAAGGATCCACTCTCCCATATGTGGTTAAAAACCTTCAGCAGGACCAGAAGACAACTTTCTGGTAGGTGTGTGAGGAACTGATAATGTATTCCGTCCAACCCCGTTGCCGAGTTGTTGCATTTTTGTAAGGCTTGTTTGAGTTCAGTTATACTGAACAACTTGTTGTAGTTCTCCTCATTCTGAGATGAGAAGTTTATGGGTTTACGTTCTTGGGTGGCTTTGATTTTTTGAAAATCTGTGCAGTAATTTTCTGTTGATGAGTTTTTTTCCATTGTTGAAGCCAGAACGTTTGCTACTTCATTCTTTTGGGTTATAAGGGATCCATTTACCACAAGGTGGTTAATTGATGCAGATCCTTTTTTCCCTTTGATTTTACGAATAGCATTCCAAACTTTACTTGATGATACCTTAGAGTTTAAGTTTGAGCAAAAAGACCTCCAGGATGTTCTTTTAGAATGTTTTATGACAGTGCGACTCTTAGCGCGAAATCTGAAGAAAGTCAACTTCTTGCTAAGGGTCGGGCATCTGTAGAACCTGTGTAGACTTCTCTTTCGCTCAGATCGGGCTTCTTGGCATTCTTTATTAAACCATGGCACTTTAATGCGGTTGTTTGAAGATGTTTTTGGGATGTACTCAGTGGCAATGTCTTGTAGAGTGTTTGTAAAAATAGATGATGGGTCGTCACTTCCATCAAAGACAGTGTCTTCTGTGAGTTGGACAGAACATTCGGCAGTAAAAGACAGCCAGTTTGCCTTGTTCAGGTTCCATCTCTGGGGGGAAGCTTCTTCCAATCCATCTATTTGAGACATCAAGATAGGGAAATGATCGCTACCACATGTGTCATCATAGACTTTAAATTCAAAGTCTAGAACAAGAGAGGTGTCGCAAATAACTAGATCTAGTATGGACTTGCATCCTGTTGCTGGATGGAGATATGTTGGTACTCCATCGTTTAAAACGCATAGATTACGATTGTCTAAAAAATCTTCTAGAATTCGTCCTCTCGTACTTAGAGAGTTGCTGCCCCATAAAGGGGAATGAGCGTTAAAATCTCCCATTAAAACAAAGGGAGCTGGAAGCTGATCAATAAGATTTTCAAGATCGTGCTTCGTGTAACATTTTGATGGTGACAGATATACACTGCAGAGAGTGATGGTTTTATCTAATGTCACTCGTGCTGCGACGGCTTGAATGTTTGTACATAGGTTGATCTCACTACAAAGTACACTTTTCTTAATCAAAAGAGCAACTCCCCCAGACGTGTTATTGTCTGAATGGTTTCTAAAAACATTGTATCCAGATACATTAAAATCTTTGTTTGGTTTCAGCATTGTTTCCTGTAATGCTGTAGCAACAGGATGAAATTTGTGTAAAAGTAGACATAATTCTTCATAGTTAGCTTGGACCCCTCTACAATTCCATTGAATAAAATTGGCTATGTTTGTTTAGTTTTAAGAAGTTTCTGCCTCCATACCCTCTTCGTCGGATAAACTCCCAAAATGATTGTATAGTGTGATGGGATTTTTCTCCATTTTTGGGGTGCGAGGCGATCTTTGGGGCAGAGTAACTTTTCCCTTGTCCGGAGGTGTTCGTGGTGTGGATTGAGTAAGGTCCACTACCTCCACTACCTCGACGGTCCCCTTCCTGTGAGTTGCCCTGTGAACGGGCTTCTGGGTTGGGGTGGTGAAGCGAACCTCACCAGGAGACCCCATAGGGTCCTCAATTGGGGTGGTGAAGCGAACCTCACCAGGAGCCCCCACAGGGTCTCCAGTTGGGGCGGTGAAGCAAACCTCACCAGGAGACCCCATAGAGTCTCCAGTGGGGATAGCCCCACCTGTGCTTTCATCTGTCTGTGTACAAATACTTTTGTTTCTTGTGGGCTCTGTCCTTTTCAACATGGACGGGCCTGCCTGGACACCCACAGACCTATATGAAATACTGGTCTGGGTGGGTGTTGACTTTGTTGCAGGTCTTTGACTGACTGCTGCCGCAAAACTTTTCTGGAAGGAAAAAACATTAGTTTTTTCAACCTCCTTCCTGGCGTCTGAGAAAGACATCTTTTTCTCCGTTTTTGTTTTTTGAATGGCCTGTTCAAACTTGTATTTTGGACATTCTCTGGAGGACGGGGAATGGTTTCCCTTACAGTTTGTGCAGGTGGGTGGTGATGTGCAGGGACCTTCGTGAGGATCTCCGCCACACCTCTCGCACACTGCCTTCTGTTTACATCCAGCCTTTGAATGTCCAAATCTTTGGCATTGGAAACATCTCATTGGTGATGGAATATACAAAGTCACTCTTATTTGAACAAATCCCACTTTTATTTTCTCAGGGATGGTTGGTGTACAAAAAGTGACGAAAAGGGTGTTGGTGGGTACTCTGATATCGCCCTTCCTGATCAACACCCGGTACACATCAATGACACCTTGATCCTTTAGACCTTCTTTTATTTCAGCCTCACTGAGGCCCTCCAGCTCTCGGCATCGGATGACTCCTTTGCTGGTGTTCAGGCCTCTGTGAGGACTGACCTTGACCGGTCTATCAACAAATTTCTGACCATTCAGACGGAGAAGACCATCTGATGCCTTTTTTGAAGGGCATTCAATCAGTAGAGAACCATTACGAAGCCTCTTAATGTTGTCTATCGTTGATGATACTCCTGCAATAACCTTCTGTATCGCAAAAGGCGAAAGTTTGGAGATGGGCTGTGCCTCATCTGCTGTCTCAACAACAATGAAACGGGGCCAGGCCTCGCTGATGTTGTTCTTTGTTGCTCTGACTCGGACTTCATCGTCAGAGTCAGAGTCAACGCAGTATCTTCGTTTGTTTCTGTTTTGGGTGTTTGAAAAAAAAAAAGAAAAAGAAGAGGTGGCCATGTTTGAGGCCTTTATCTTCGTCGCATCTGATCCCCACCCACCACGGAGCCCAACAAGGGGACGCTTAGGTGGAGCGGTTATCCAACTCCAGAGCGCCAAGGATACAGATGGATATACGCAGCGATAAGAGGAAACATATGGTATCAATCTGTAATAGGAGATTTAACTCTTTCCAAGCGGAAACGGGTTAGGTAACAACTTGGCATAATGTTCGTCAACTCTTTCCAAGCGGAAACGGATTAGGTAACAACTTGGCATAGTGTTTGTCCCGACTACCGCCGCCCCCTCCTACCGCCGCTTGCTCCTTTAGCCAAAGGTCCGATGCAATATGCTCAATACATATACCCAGACTTGACCAGCCGATTGATTGAAACGGGTAAGCCTTCTTCAACCTCCTGTCTTAGATAAAGACTGGGCCAAAATGATGTGTTGGCGCTACAAAGTCGCAACTAAGTAAACCCCTCAATCATCAGGTCACCAGCCCAAACCGGTACAGGTCGCAGCGCACGGCAAACACGCTGGGTCTTAAGAAGACCACAGAGAAATAAGGATGTGGAAAAGAAGACTTTTGGGAAGTGAAATAAAGGTGACGGATCCAGTCAGGTAGAAATAAGACAAGAAAGGAATCAGAAAACTGCAGGGAATAGTAGGGAGAGTTTTTTGGAAGGAAATATAGGTGAAAGGACTGGTAAGGCAGAAATAAGACAAAAGAAGAGAAGTAAAGGGGTGGGGTAGCTTGGTGGAAACACTCCCGCCGCGTGAAGGCGACCCCATGGGAGCACGCGTCGTGGGGAATGTCACGTTGTTTTGTGTTTGTTTTGAAAAAAAAAAAAACCCCACTGTTTTGTGTAGCCGTCTGTCATGGTCTTTTCCGCGAATATTCCGCGTCTTCAAACCGCACACGTGGAAAACGGTACGGCCGAAAGTACAAATGATAGGATAAAGCTAATATTAAACAAACTCAACAATGATTTGAGAAGACGACAACAGAAGAACGGTCAATAACTAATGTTGTAGTTTTTTAAATTGTGTTTGTAGTTAAAATGTACATTTCGTAGCAAAAAGACAGTTTTGCAATGGCAGTTTCAGGGTTTTCCCATTTGGGAACGATACCGACGCGCTTTTGATAAACTGACTATCGTTAGCTGTTATTTTGAGTTTCTGAAACTCTATCTAACAGATAACGATAGTTTCGAAACTCTACATAACAGTTAACGATAGTTTCAAAACTCTGTATAACAGTTAACGATAGTTTCAAAACCCTATATAACAGTTAACGATAGTAATATCAATTTGGCGCACCATAGATAGAAGAGATGCGAAGCGCTGTCTTCCCGCTCGCGTTATCTTCGCCTACGGCAGGGGCAAGTAATCCTCCCCGCACTGGCGCCAAGCTGGCAATTGTTGTGTTTTTAAAGAATTATAACTGTTTCATAGAAAATCATAGATAATAAAACATGCAAACTGTTAATTATTTGCACTCAAGAGAAACAGAAAATCACAAGAAGAAGATTATTGCATCATTTGGTGATTAGAAGATGAATCTTAAAGTAAGCAATTTCGCTCATTTCTCTTAAAAACTTTCACACGCCAGTGTAAGTGCGAGAACCACTTGAGTGAGACTTAAAAGCATCAAATTTAATTACAGCGCGTCAAAATTTCTACAAACAGATCAATGTATACACCAGTAATGCATTTGCCAGTGAAGGGAAAGTAACGTTGCGCACAAAAGAAAATATTAGCTCCCAAACATTGCCTCCACGCACAATGTAAGGCATGGACAATGGCCGCAAGAACCGAGGGAACCGTGTTTTTGACTCACTTCGGGAACCCAATCCTCTCAAATGCGTTCGTGTGCACACTATTGAAGCTACAGAATATGAATCAAGTTTACTTACCACTGATATCTCTCGTCTGAAGCTGGATATATCCAAAGAAATATGACAAAAAAGCACTTCAAATCGGTGTCAGAGAGCAAGCGAACAACAACGTAGTACGGGATGATGGCTGACAATCGCGCGAGGTCACGCTGACCGAGCGCGGTGCCCCAAGAGTTCACGCGAGCGGCGCGGCCTCGCTTCGCATCTCTACCAGCATGCATTCGTTCTGTCACTGTTTTATCATTATCAGTGCGTTGAACGCTACTGAACAACATAATTATAGTGCGGTCGTACGCAGTTTGGTGTACTCAGAGATTTTGTTTGTTTGAATGTACTGTGTGACCGACGTGCGTACCGTACTTTCAGCAAGTCAGTATAGGACAGGCCACGGGAAAAGGCTTGGTATTTGATATGCATGACGATTTGTTCCACAAGCTTTAGCTCCCATACATTGACTTCGAAGTTAAAGTCGTTGAAGTGCTCAGTGAAACTGAGACATTTCACACACACACACACCCACGCGCACGCACACACGCGCACATACGCGCGCGCGCACGCACACACACACTATGACACACTGACACACACACACACACACACACATACACACACACGAGCGCACACACACTATCACGCACACACACACCCCGGACACTCACACACACACACACACACACACGTGCGCACGCATACACACACATACACAGTATGTAAAACCTGTTTCTCAACTTTAATTTCACTGTCATGAAAAACTGAACAACAATACAATTACTGAACACAATATAGTGAGACATGAAAAGCACATACAAAACTGACAATACTATATAAAAAAAACTCATTAACTATCACATGACGTATAGGTCTCAGACTATCGGTCTGTCAGTAAGCACACACACACACACACACACACACACACACACACACACACACACACACACACCAGCCACACACACACACACAAAAACACATGCACACACACGCACACACACACACACACACACACACTGTCATAAAGTGGTTTGCATGTGAAATAAATGAAATTACTTTCATATGTACGTGTTCTGCCCTATTGCACTGTCTCTACCCTTTTCACACCAAACACTTCAACAACAGAATTTGGGAGGATACAGGCTCATTATTTCCTCAACCAAAAACAACATACTTCTTCACTTCAAATACATCAATACGAATCAACTTTTCGACACACAGTTCACACAATCTTTTAGCTTTCACTCAATGCATGTAAATACATATTATAAAGATACTTTCTCAAATATAGATTAACGCACAAAAGAAGGCACCGACAGACACTCACGAGTTCGAATCACGGCTCACTGCATGTCGCCAGTTTCACTTCCTTGTGTCGCTGGATCCTCGTAGACTAATGAATTCCCAAAAACTCTCACTGTAGATGCCAACACACACCTTTCACGTTTCTCCCCGAGAAATCCTTCCGCCATTAGCGAAAGCAACCGTCGTCAGCTACGACCGGTAACGATGAAGACTCCTTCGTCTAGTCATCCTGCGCCGATGTGGTCCCTTGCTCGCCACCATCGTCCCGCG
This sequence comes from Littorina saxatilis, assembly GCF_037325665.1. Taxonomy (NCBI): domain Eukaryota; kingdom Metazoa; phylum Mollusca; class Gastropoda; order Littorinimorpha; family Littorinidae; genus Littorina; species Littorina saxatilis. The sequence goes on from NC_090261.1 coordinate 62,484,706, forward strand.
CTTTTCCGTGTAAGGTCCGTCCCTCGTACACGCCATGGAAAACCCTCATGGAAACTCCTAAAGAATTTAACCAAGTCTTAATGATAGATAATTTGATAGATAATTTATTGCCAAGTGTACAATACATGAATGAACATAAAAAATACACGAGGAAAGCAGCTTGCTGTGTGATAAAAACAAAAATAAATAGCATTCATACATCACTGGCGCATAGCATCATACATACAAGGGTAAGACAATTTGGTATCACAGTAACTAATACATACACTATACAGACATGGTGAGAACTATGAAACTCTAAGAGCTATCGGAAACCCTAGGACCCCCCCACCACTCCCCCCCCCCTCTCCAACCCGTTCCCGCACTGGTAACATACATCCCTCCCCCCCCTCCCCTCCCCCCGCCGTCCCACAATAAAAGTACGCAGAATAAGATAGGATCCCCCCCCCCCCCCCACTATCAACTGCTGTAAGAACTGAACATGTTCCATACTGATGAGATGTACCTCTAAAACAGCACATAAAAATAAACTCTTCCAACACATCACAGTGGTTAAAGAACGACTAAAACTACTAAAACATACTAGATGTGTATTCCGGTAATATAAGCAGCTGCTAAAACATAGTCTGGCTTCATCGCGTCACAGTGGTGACACCATACTAAAACCCACTCTATAGATCACAGTATGTAATGTCAGCTACTAAAAGCATACTCCTAGAACATCCTAAAACGTGTCACAATCTCACAATTAATACAACATTCTCTAAAACCATCTCTTCTTCCAAACGTTCGTGTACCACTCATACATTTTCGTTCATTCTACGTTCACATTCCGTCCACATTCAATATCCAAACTCATACTTAATCTATGAATAACACTACCATACAAAGCATCACCGTCTTAAACATAACATAAATGCGTAACATTTATGTTCAAGAAATTCCCCATGAAAAACCGTGATACAATTACATCAAGAATTCTCTTAAAGGTGGTCGTCTACATTTTGACTTTTTTCCAATAATCTTATGGTTAGATTTCGCTAAAAAGTTATTTCAGATGATGAATGAACCATGGGGCAAAAAGTTACAGAATTTTTTTTATATGTAAACAAAGTTTTTATTTTTTGGGAGCGTGACTCACGCTTCCAATGTTTACTTTTCTGTTTTCTGAGACCATGTGCTTTACCTAAAAATATCGACCAATCAAATTATTAGCGGCGCATGCGCAAAGAGTCATTTACGGTCCAAAGATGTCTGCCATCTTGCGCCAGTTACGTAAAAAGCAAAATTGTGATCGATCAGGGCGGCATAGGTCTGAATGTGTACATTTGGGGGACCAGAAACAACCCTGAGATGCAGCGAAGTTGGAATTAGGCGCCAAATTCAACCGGCAAGTGGCAAAAATACTATGATGCTCATTGAAAGTTACGTCGGGGGTGTGTTCAAAGTACTTTTGGCAAAATCGCAAGCAGGACAAAGCCCTGGGAGTTTTTCCTGTGGAAGACTGAGCATGCTGAAACGGAATGTAAGTATACTTTTTGACATTACACCCAACCTTTACTTTGATCTTCCATTAACTTTACTTGTATATATTTGAATTCAATTTTCAAACCTAGTTATTACGTTTCACAGTTCTGAAACAAAGCTTGTACGTGTACATTACCATTTCACTATAGGCTGAAAGGGCGCGTCCGAACATTTCATACTCAAAGGCGGTTTGAAATGGTAAACCGGGCTTACTTTTAGATCTGGTTTTTACATTATGTATTCCTCCACACGTTTTCCTTTTCTCAGCTAGTGTCGTGTCGTGGTGTGTGTCGTGGGAAAGGGAGGGGGGGGGGGGGGGGGGGAGTTGCATTTTCAGTGGCCGATTCTACTTCGGACAGATCAAGCTCATCCAGATGAATAGAACTAAAATGTCACATTTGTTTTAGAATCTATAGATCTGTTCTTAGTTTTTACGGTATGGCTTCAGCTACATTCCGTCTGCGTGTGCCTTACACGAACGACTGTTGGAAAAAAAAAATTCTCTTCAGAGATTCATATGATACTATTCAGTTTTTAACCACCACGTTTTTACATTGTGTGATTAAATAAGGTGACGTGCATCTTCACGCAGTCGCGCGCGCGTGTGTGTGTAAGGGGGGGGGGGGGGGGGGGGGGATATGTCTGTCTGTGCCCTGTGACTTCAACATAAATTGTGTGTATTCAACAGTAACGTTGCACATTGCAGATCTGTGCGCCAGGAATGTGGACAAGAAAGCCGCAGTTTGAGCAAAGATCCAACGGTAAGCTATTTTATTCGAAAGCTGTTTTATTCGAAGACAGCGAGTCCGTTTGTAAGCAAGCTTTTATGATGTTCCTGCATACAATCTTCATCGATGCTACAGGGATACGTGTTTTAAGTTTTTAACATTGAAACTGTGTGTGTGTGTACGTGTACGTGTGTGTGTGTGGGTGGGAGAGGGAGAGAGAGAGAGAGAGAGAGAGACTGTGTGTGTGTGTGTGTGTGTGTGTGTGTGTGTGTGTGTGTGTGTGTGTTCGCTCTGAAAAAACGAGAACACGCAAAAATAAACATCGTATTTGGTCAAGGTATCAGAAATATTTAGTATATATGCAGCTAGCTGCATATTTTGCTGATGGTGAAGGGTAACATTTTGTTTTTCTCATAGCCTTTATTCATCAAGCTGACAGTGACAACATAATTAGGCAACACAGACAAATTAAATAGCATATCCACAATTACTATAACAACAAATGCAAGCGGACCAATAGTTGCAACAAACTTCAGGCTAAATAACATCAAAAAGAAAGGACCAGGGGAAAAAGAGAGATCACACGTATCTAAGAAAACAACGGTAACCATTTGTATGTCCGAATGTATCATTAAAACCACGATATCCACATCTTGCCTGTTCTTAGTGTCATGCAATCATGAGTAGCAAGTGGTGTAAAAATTGAGAGACACAGAAAGGCACAGTCGTTCCCATGAAAACTTTTGGCCGATTTCAGATTTAGACAAGATTGTACATGAACAAAGACTTAGATTCGACAACCTGGCTGCTTCATGCGCAAAGTGATAATTTATTTTGATGTGTTATCATCACAGATTCCTGCTTGTGTTCGTTCACAAATCAGTCAATAAAAAACAATCACAAACTGCACCCAGGCTGATTAGTTGATGTGTTTAGCGATGGTCTTTTCAGGCCTGGTCTGTTCTGAGACTGTAAATCGAATAGTTTACTCGGGAAGGACTGAACCTTTCACATCAATATTCAACAAAAACCAACAAAACGTTTGAATAACACATACGAGAAGAGGGGAAAAATGAATTTGTGTGCTTTTGTTATCAGGGGAGGGAACCATCTAATCCGAGCAAAATTACCTCCCTTGATTTTTCTTACGTGATACATACATGTGCAAAGTGAATAAAAAGTGCATCAGTCACAAACAAATACAACTATTTAGCAGGATCAATTAGTACACTTGATGCATATATGAATGTTGATCTATTCAGAATAATAAATAATGTCCCGGCTGATTCTCCCTGCTAAATTATCATTGATATCCCGTCGCGATATAACCTTCGTGGTTGAAAACGACGTTAAACACCAAATAAAGAAAGATCATTGATATTTATGTTCCCTATGCACAGCGTTTGTTTTTTGGTTGTTGTTGTTGTTTTGGTTCACGTAACGTTTCAGGCGTATTCTCAATACATTTAGAGAACTGTTATGGAAGCCTGAAGATCAAAGACAAAAATGTAATTACCGTAAAATGTAAAAAAGAAAACGTTTTTTCCAATAGCTCCTGCCATTCTGATTGTGGACTTAAGAAGACAAATATACCTGCAGCCCGATTACTTGAAATGTGGCATCGGTATTAAGTGTGTGTGTGTGTGTGTGTGTGTGTGTGTGTGTGTGTGTGTGTGTGTGTGTGTGTGTTTTGATGCAGCTGCAGAAGTGAAGGAGCAATGGTTAAGAGTGAGGGGGTAGGTATGCAATATACAAGTGGGTAGATTTGTGAACCATCTGTGTGCCCGCTAGGTGGAAGACGTCCATGGCATCCATATAAGAATACATCGCTGCTCTGCCGATTCAGGATGAAGTCATATTCAAGCCATTGTCCTGCAAGAAAAAAACACGTCATTTTTAGTCCATATATGCATTTCCGTGACTAAGCTTTGGTTTAATCATCGGCCTGATAATGATGACCTAGAAGCAATAGATTTGTTATAAAAAACAATTGAAAAAAAAGTAAATTAATTCTTTCATTCTTGTATTTATCAATGTATTTATTCTTTTCTTCTTTTTTTTTCTTGGGTGGTGGTGGAGGTTGGGAGGGGTGTGTGTGTGTGTTGTAATTATTTGTTTTCAAACCCTTCGGACAGATACTGATGCGCCGGAGACATAGCAGAATTTTTCGGGAATGCATAATCTTGCGATCAGATGTGTAAGATGGTGATTGTTCTACACTACTCGTCATAAAAAAAACTTTACAGATGCGTTTGAGGGCAGATCTTTATGATGAGGCCGTTTATCGTAAAACCAATTATATGACTGGAAAGGCCCTTTATGCCCCTAACTTATTCAGAAAACAGATTGAGTTTACATGACGTATTGTCGATACAGTGAAACCTACAACACACACACACCCAAATCAAATTCGCAAAATGAAGGTTCCCACGTTAAAATTGACAACAAATCAGAACTGCTAAAACAAAACATGTTTAGCATGTTCTTAGACAAAACAATCAAATTTGCATTCAAATCAGTAAGTTTTGTTCACATATCTTGTCTAACATGGACGCTATGGCATGCTGAGCGGTGTAGGTGTCAATCCTCTCAGCAGGCATAAAAGGCAGTTTTTGAAGACGTTTTAGCGGGTAATGAGACAAAAAATGGTACATTTGAGTAACTCGCTAACGCATTGCCTTCAAACTTTCGGAAAGTTGTGCTAACACATGTTGTAAAGTACTTTCGGAATTTCAAGTAATTTGAGACATTAGGTCTGCTGTTATTTGTCATGTCAGAAACAGTTCTTAAATTGACGATAGGTTTTTGCTGAATCATTGAACAAATTTTATTTGTTGAAATCTTCAAGAACAATGACAGATGCGCCACATACTCAAATTTCATGTACATATTTTATCAGACATGGGTGGTATGAGGATTTCAACGCGAAAGTAGTTTTTTAAAGTTGACTCATTCAGAGCGCTGAGCGCAAATGTCGGCCTACGCATAGCAAAGCTCACTGCCGACACGCTTAACTGATCAATGGCTCTTGAAAAAGCATTTTCCAAAAATGTGTGTGTGCGTTTAAACAAGTGCGCTTTGAACAGCCATTGGTGAAACTGTATTAAATTTAAGGGTAAAATGAAGCTTTCATTTTTCTAAATGCATGCTAATTCTATTTTTTTTCTTCTGTTCAATCGGACAGGGTAGATCCTTATTTTTAAAACTCTTTTTGGGATGTCGCATAACAGCAGAACTAATACCTCACATGACTTGAGATTTCGTGTGTACTTTACGACATGTGTTAACACAAATCTCCGAAAGTTTGAAGGCAATGCGTTTGCGAGTTACTCAAATGTACCATTCTTTGTCTTATTACCCGCTAAAATGGCTTCAAAAACTGCCTTTTATGCCTGCTGAGAGTATTGACACCTACACCGCTCAGCCTGCCATATATGCATAGCGTCCATGTTAGACAAGATATGTGAACAACACATACTGATTTAGATGCAGATTTGATTGTGTGAGCAAGAGTGACCCTGTTTGTTGTTTTATTATCTCAAATTGAAGAACAACTTTTGCCCACTCAAATTGATTTGGTTCAGCTGTTGTGCCTAGCAGTGTTGTTTTTCCATTTTGAAGAAGACAGGGTGACCCCCCAAAAATGCAACCCTCAAAAATGCTAATAACTTCTGCATCTGTTGACCGAATCACATTATATTTGGGGGACATAAACTTCAGCTACCGTGACACTTTCACAAAGGGGCAATTTTGTAGATCAAATGGTCAGACTTTTGTGCTATTTCAAAAAAAGTTGCCAAGATGTGGAAGGGACATGGATAGGCTGAAGTTTATGTCCCCCAAATATAAAGTGATTAGGTCAACAGATGTAAAGTTATTCGCATTTTTGAGGGTTGCATTTTTTAAAGGCCAAAAAATCAGCCTGACTGGGCCATTTCTACTGAATTTCCAGGATGTTGTTATAACATTTAAAGATTAATAACGGAAACAGGACACATTTCTAAAGATTTCATATAACGATTATCCGCCCTATCCGGACACGCCCATCACTTTTCAGGTTGTTGTTTTTTCATCATAATTTAAATGCATAATTACGGCACATCATAGTCGAGTCATGTATAACGTATGGCGATTAACAGCAGATTTTTAAGTACTATTTTTGTAATTACAGGTCTTGGTAGTGGTGACAAACACACCTGGAAGGACATGTGGCTGCACTTGAAGTAGGCTCCTCTGGGAAGGATCCTCTGTTAAGGTTGCAGGCCATGCCCAAAACCGGGGATGGGAGCCGCTCAGCAATGGACAGGACCAGCTCCCCCGCGGTCATCTCGTTAATCATGTTCTGACCAACACAGTTAAAAGTCCTATTGTCATGAAATAATGTAATGCATTCAAATTTGTATCCATTTTATCTGTTTTAATAGATGTAGTATTATGAAACAAGTGGCATGTAGATATAATTATAAGCCATGCGCACTTGACCGGCATTCATGAAACTTTGTGGAATTATCATCCCATATCTCAGGCCAATGTACACCAAATTTGAAGTAAGTTGTAGAAGTAATTCATGAGTTATCAGCATTTTTTTTGTTTTTTTGTTTTTTTATTTGGGGGGGGGGTACTTTGTACATGTTTGTGTGTGTGCTTTATGCATTCAGATGTATACATATGTAAGAGTGTATGCATTAAATAAGTTGGTATATAATTAAAATTCTTTTGTTAATAAATTGTGTCTCGACTGATTGATGGGATTGTCGATTTTGTAAGTATCCATTTAACAGCAAACGGAAGTATAGTGTGTCACCACTCTCTCTCTCTCTCTCTCTCTCTCTCTCTCTCTCTCTCTCTCTCTCTCTCTCTCTCTCTCTCTCTCTCTCTCTCTCTCTCTCTCTCTCATATGCACACACACAAACACACGCACACACACACACACACACACACACACGCATTTACACTATACAGCCCATACTTGAATAACTGAGATTAACATAAGCACTCAAGCAATAACAGAGAGAAGAAATCTTCAAACCATTACATTTGTAACTACACAAACTCACTGTAAGACTAAGAGACTGGATCTTTCTTCCCGATAACTCTTGGCGGCAGCTTCTTGAGTTGCTGTCCGCATGCGGACTCTCTGTGTCCCCGATTGCGCTGACAAACAATGTAACACTGCCGCACCTGCTGGCCCTGCCCTGCCTCTTCTGACCGGTGGAGACGATGCTTAGCTCAGAGTTGAGACATGAGATAAGCGTACTGTGTTCGACCTGAGTATCGAAATGGACAGCTTTTAGTTTTACAGAAAAAAAAGAAACAACAAAACAAAAGTGTTAAAAGACACAGTCTAAGAAATGGACAAACGGTTATACTTGACGGACATGAATCATAAGTGAATAAAATACGTGGCTTATACCTACCATGCAATACAGTACGTTTGGCATTTTTTACTCACATGCGAAGCAAAAGTGAGTCTATGTACTCACCCGAGTCGTCCGTCCGTCCGTCCGTCCGGACGTCCGGACGTCCGGAAAACTTTAACGTTGGATATTTCTTGGACACTATTCAGTCTATCAGTACCAAATTTGGCAAGATGGTGTATGATGACAAGGCCCCAAAAAACATACATAGCATCTTGACCTTGCTTCAAGGTCAAGGTCGCAGGGGCCATAAATGTTGTCTAAAAAACAGCTATTTTTCCCATTTTTCCCATTTTCTCTGAAGTTTTTGAGATTGAATACCTCACCTATATATGATATATAGGGCAAAGTAAGCCCCATCTTTTGATACCAGTTTGGTTTACCTTGCTTCAAGGTCAAGGTCACAGGAGCTCTTCAAAGTTGGATTGTATACATATTTTGAAGTGACCTTGACCCTGAACTATGGAAGATAACTGTTTCAAACTTAAAAATTATGTGGGGCACATGTTATGCTTTCATCATGAGACACATTTGGTCACATATGATCAAGGTCAAGGTCACTTTGACCCTTATGAAATGTGACCAAAATAAGGTAGTGAACCACTAAAAGTGACCATATCTCATGGTAGAAAAAGCCAATAAGCACCATTGTACTTCCTATGTCTTGAATTAACATCTTTGTGTTGCATGATCTTGGATGACCTTGAGTCAAGGTCACATGTATTTTGGTAGGAAAAATGTGTAAAGCAGTTCTTAGTGTATGATGTCATTGCTAGGTTTAGTTATTTGAAGGTCAAGGTCAAGCATGTGAGTCTTATGGGCTTTGCCCTTCTTGTTAAGAACTATAAATGCATACATGAATCGTCTAAAACATGATCAGGTATAAGAAAACAAACACGTACAGATACTCCGATTCACTCAATCACTCGTACTACCACGTGAATGTCACACACACACGCGCACGCACGTACTACGTACACACACACACATGCACACACACAGACGCACACACACACACATCCACAGACATACGCACGCGCATTTTACACATACAAACAAACACGCACATTTTACACACATACGGCACACACATAGACATAAGAAATACAAAAATAAAAACCAGCTGCATTCTAAGATTCGACCGGAGAATCTAGATCTCCGATTCAACTGATTCAGTTAGATCTGTAGTTGTTAGTCTTGCAGGAAAATCAATGGCGATTCTGACATCGGTGTTGCGGGTACTAGACTAGTCTACGTAAACTCATTAAAAATGAAAGCACACAAATCAAGGACTCTTGTTGGAAAATACAATTGTTTTTGATTCCGATCCTTATTTTGTAGTCGAAATATTTTGTGGTGCAGAAATACAAATTTAGATCGATTGCAAGCGTTTTAGATTTCATTGTCAGTGTAGGCTACGTGTGTCACTGTGTCGGAACTGTGCCTCTCGAAACATTGAGTTAGTGTTAGACCTATGCTTTTGCTTTATTTGTATGATGACTCCTTAATTCCTGAACCGAATCATTAAGCAGAGCCTCTTTGTAAACCGCCATCAAACATAAAGTACCGTAATGTGCAATGCTGTAAGCGTAAAACTGACTTTTGAGAGGTTCCCTGAAATGCGTCAACTCGGCTAAGATTTGATATCTACGAATGACGAACACAGTACGTGAACAGAGCAAACACATTGCTTGAAACTGTTTTGGTGCATTATGAAGCCTTGTTTGCAACCACTTAAAAGTCTTATACGACAAGAATGTATTGCATAATTGATAAAAAGAACTTACCAGAGAACTTTCGTCAAGGCAGCGGCTGCTCACCGCTAGGAATTCTGGGTGGTTAAGCACTTTGAAAACTTCCGGTTTACATTATGTTCCAAATAAGGATATCCTACTACGATTATGTTCCAAATCAGGATATCCTACTACGATGGAATACATCAATGAATTTTCAAACGGCTACACTTGCTCCGTCCTTTGTGATCGGAGGGGGGTGTTTTTTTGAAAGTGTTAGTGAATGGATTAAACATTATAGCGGTCAAATCTCAATTTATGTGAGAAAATGTAGACGAGGACCTTTAAAATTTCACACTAGGTTTTAGTGCACTCTGTATACACTAACATTTACATTGCAGCTATATAATCAAACTTCAATAATATACAACATAGTAAATCATTTTACATTTACCTTAAGAGACCCGTCTCTTGAAAGAGTACTTGTTCCCAGAACAAGACCGACACGCGCCGACAACCTTCCCGGTTGAAAATCTCAAACGCTGTGACGTTATTTACCCCAGACCAGCTACATGTCTCAAAACACAGCTCATCCCAAGCTAAAGCCAGTTTTGCGTGGAACGCACAAAACACGTGAATAACGCTCTCCAGTCTCTACGCCTCGCGCTACAACATTTAGGGAGGTTAAAATCACGACGTTGTTCACATCACATCACAATTATGCTACTCACATCTTTGTGACACACACACACACACAGGTGCACACACACACACACACACACACACACACACACACAAAAACACATGCACACACACGCACACACACACACGTGATCACCCTAAATAAAAGATGGTTAAAAAAGAGAAAACACAAAATATTCCAAAACAACAGCATCACGCCTCAATACATTATGCAAGATTTCACAAAACCAAGCAACCAATCATTCTCTCTCAACCCTCTATCTCGTGGAATAACTCAATCTGCACATACCTTCTTTTGGACAATTGCAACACTTCCAATTTGTCTAAATCCTGAAATATTCGAATAGGACAAAGAATAGATTTTTTTGGTAATTCGACAGAAAATCCTCGTTAAAATAGCAGTACCATTGAAGTTGTATTGTTTAATGACAACTTCAACAATCTAAATCTCACTGAAACCCTAGTTAAAATTCGAGTACGAGTAAGGAGTGGAGTAGGTACTGTAATTCGACAGAAAATCATTGTTGGAGAAAGTGGTAGTAGAATACACCGGTGCATCTCCGTTTTCAGGAATATTCGCGAGCGCGGGTGCATCTGCCGAAGGTCTGGGCGAACTAGGGGAGGTAAACCCTTGGTTCCTATCAGACGACGTGGAGTTATTCCGCTTCAGTCGTCGTCTCAGGAACCGTTTGAAAGCGATGCCTACGATGATGAGGAGAAAGCTTCCGACGCCGACGGCGATGTTTCTGATTAGTGGTGTGTTGTTATTCCCACCGCCATTTTTGTCGTGGTTTTGATCGCCGTTGTAAGCTGAGGTGGTGTCCATTTCGTTGGTGCCGCTGAGTGTGTCGACAAAGCTTGCCTTGATGATGTGGTTTGTCACAGTATTGAGTGTTCTACCTGTTGAATTAAAATCGTTTTGAGTCAGCCTGTTAGGGAAGGGAATTGGGCTACATTATGTCTAATTCTGAAATGTAAAATTCCGAAAATCGTATGCAGGCTTATGCGGGCCGAGGGTGGGGATTTCAGTTTTGTGTGTGTTTGTTAGTAATGCCCAGCCGACCACGAAGGGCCATAGCCTATCAGGGCGGTCCTGCTTTGGCATTTAACGTGCGCCACACACAAGACAGAAGTCGCAGCACAGGCTTCATGTCTCCCCCAGTCACATTATTCTGACACCGGACCAACCAGTCCTAGCACTAACCCCATAATGCCAGACGCCAGGCGGAGCAGCCACTAGATTGCTAATTTTAAAGTCTCAGGTATGACCCGGCCGGGGTTCGAACCCACCGGACCGCTGAGGGTGGGGAGGGGCCGGTGTCACGAACTGAAACCTCTGCTGAACAATCCTTCTCATTGCGGTCAATGCGCATACGCCAATCTTGGAATTAAAAAATGCGACCCTTTGACCGAACGAACCACGGGTTAGGGTTAGTTTAGGGTTTGGGTTAGGGTTAGGGTTAGGTTGTTCACGACCTGATTAATCTCCCCATGTTAGCGCATGCGCATTGACCGCAATGAGAAGGATAGTTTAGGCAGAGTTTTCAGTTCGTGACACCGGGCCCAGGGGGGCTGGGGGCCACAGTGAGGCCCGATTTTAACCGCTTGCTTCCCTTTATATAATGAACCGCCAATAGAGCGTCGTCGTTCCGAAGAAAATGCATAGTAGGCCTATGTCATCCAAAATGTTGCAGTCTGGGTAGGGAAATCCTTTCATGCAATACACCAGTTAACAGTTTCGGCGTTTACATGGAACGAAGAAGGAAAGCGGAAGCGGAAGAAGTACAAACATACTCGCAAAAAAAAAACCTATCTGCGCACGCGTTCAAACCAAAGGGGATAAAAAAAAGGAAAATCGCGTGTTTTTGTGCCCGATGTAATCCTTAGAACCGTTACACTCTTTCTTCGAAGGCAACTTCAGGGCTGGAAGACTACAAAATTGCACTTTCTGCAGACTGAATCTACGCTTTCTCAAATCAACCGGAACAGGAAGTAAAAGAAAACACTCTCGAAAAAACGATCTGCGGATGCGCATTTTCTCAAAAACAGGAAACCGTAAGAGGAAGAAAAAGAAGAAGAAGCAAAAGTGCTCGTAGAAAAAGATGTGCGTATGTGCGAATCTAAAATGGCCGCGGAACTGTTAATCGGTGTATGACGTCAGGGACTTTCGGCGATTAGTCAATGCATTTTGGAGCCAAATAACAACATAAAATTGTGTAGTTATTCGGACATTGGTCAGATGATGTCATTCAACCCGAAGAGCAAACAACCACTTATCATGAACCCACTCACATTTCTCAATTAAAACATCTTGACCACGCCTAAATCTATCAACCAGCCAACAAGACAGCCAGGGAAAAAATAAAAATCAATGTTACCTACGTCACTAATTTTCAAAGCATGACACAATCCTTCAGCCACACTGACTACCTTACGCTAAAAATAAAAATCAATTTCGCATACGTCACTAAATTTCAAAGTATGACACAATCCTTCAGCCACACTGACTTACCTGACGCAAAAGCATGTTGCATGAAGCACAGTAACCACGCCACGCCCACAGGCTTCACCATGGCAGTAGCACTAGCAAGCATGATCCCTTTCCTTGCAGCAACTGATGATCTGTGCACTGTGTAACAGTGTTGAGTTATGCTTGTCGGTGTCACAATTTTTCCCTTTCACACGAAAGCGTATTTTCAGGTAAATGGCATCAAGAAAACACAGAGGATTGCAGTTTGAAGTCAGTATTCTGTCTCAGTGTTAAGTTTCCGTCAAGAGCAGATTTTTTCCCTTCACACAAAAATGTCTTTTCATGTAAATAGCATCAAGAAAACACAGATTGCAGTTTGAAGTCCGTATTCTGTCTCAGAATTTTCCGTCGATAGCAGACTTTTTCCCTTTATACAAAAGTGTCCGTTAAAATGTTAAGTAATCCAGAGTAATACAGAATACCGCAGATTTAAGTCGATGTTTTGTCTGTCTCAGTAGCTAGCTGTCTTTTCTATCGAGAATCGCCGGCAGTTCCCTAAACTCGCCGGGTTAACAAAACACACACAAACGAAAGTTTTCATTGAAGTAAAACCTAACCCTAACAAACACAAAGTGGCAGTTGTCAGTGCTTTGTCTATCTCAGAGATATCTGTCTTTTCTGTCGAGAATCTCCAAGTTCAAATACGGTATATACACGAAAGTGTTTCTTTGAGGTAAAGTTTCCAGAAACACAGAATATCACTTTGGATTCAATGTATCAATGTTTGATTATCAATATTGAACTGTCTGTCACAATGGATATATCCGTCTTTTCTGTTGAAATGTTCTAATACAGTACACACGAAAGTGTTTCTTTGAGGTAAAGTTTCCAGAAACACAGAATATCACTTTGGATTCAATGTATCAATGTTTGATTATCAATATTGAACTGTCTGTCACAATGGATATATCCGTCTTTTCTGTTGAAATGTTCTAATACAGTACACACGAAAGCGTTTGTTAGATGTAAAACATCCAGAAACACAGATTATCACGTAATGTTTGAATGTGAACGTGTGAATTGTCTGTTTCAATGGATATCTGTCTTTTTTTGTGGAGAACCGTCTGATTCTAATATAAAACACACAAAAGTGGTGTTTTTTAGGTAAAGAATCCACAAGTACAGATTAACACTTCGAATGAAGTCACTGTTTGAAGTGTCTGTCTCAGTTGCAATCTGTATTTTTGTGTCAAGAATCGCTTGGGTTTTAATACAGCACACACGAAAGTTTGATCAGGTAAAGCTATCAGAATTAACACAGAGTATCAGTTTCAAGTCGTACTTGGTCTCAATGGCTTTCTCGATGTAGCTATTGGAAGTCTTTCCTGTCGAGAATCGCTGGGTTCTTATAATACAGGCGCGTAATTGGACACTCTCTACTGAAGCTGGCGATGAGCAAAAGAGTTGGCAAGCAGGCAGAAGAACAACGTTGTACTGGTCGATAAAAATGACTGTTACAGTTTCTACTGTACTGAGGCGTTCTCCAGGAGAAGAAGAAGAAGATACTGAAGACTCGCAGACATTGGGTCTCCTCTCGCAATGTAAGATAGTTTCTTTTTCCTTTTCAGCGCTTATTAAAAGTGTGCAGTTGGATGAAGAAACGATACCAAACGATTCTCAAGGAAATTCTGTCATTTTTTATTGTGCAACTATGGGTTCAATCAGTGGAAGTAATCGACTCTGTCGGCACATTTTTCTGAACGATTAAATGAATCAATACTCGATTAAAAAAAAAAAAAAAAAAAAATTCAGTCACAAAATAATGCCTGTTTTTTTTTAAAAAACATAATTATGTGAAAATGCATATGCATTCCACCCGCAGAAAGAGTAAACCAATTATAAAAAAAATCATTCAGGGGTATTTGTCGTAGTAGTAGTAGAAATAGTAGTGGTTATATGATATTTTTTATTCAAGGATGAATGGGTGGTCCGGAATGAATAATTGCAAACAGAGCGTGTCACTTGTAAGCTGTACCGAAGTTGGAATAGTCCAAGCCAGAAGAATACTGAGCATAGCTGGAACCGAAGTTGGGGTTCGAATACGTCATGCCTCCGAACTGAACCGGCGAAGACGAATTTGTCAGAGAACTCATACCAGAACCCGCGACACTTCCTGGGGTAGATAACTCTGAACCACTACCAGGAGCAGACAAATGTGATCCTATAGGGGGGACCACTCCCAGATTCGTAGTAGAAGAAGAGTTGTTTGCCCTGCTGCGACGTTTGAAGTAAACACATCTTGCGATGGCGCAGAGGGCGGTGATGAGGATTGGAACGGCGTAAAGGGCGTAGCGAGCGTAGTTCAGCGTATCGAGCAAAGAGTCATCGAAGACATCTGGGGGGTCGGGAGATCCTGTGGTGTTGGTACCGTTCATTGTGACCAGATCCGTTAACGTCGTTGTAGTTATATTTGCTTCAGGGGTTGTTGGCGTCATAATTATGGCTCCTTGATCTGTCAAAAAAACAACACCACCAGCAACAAACAAACAAACAAACAACAACAACAAACAACAACAACAAACAACAACAAACAACAAACAACAACAACAACAACAAACAACAACAACAATAACAACAACAACAACAAACAACAACAACGTTGTCGGTGCACTGTCGATTATAATGCGGGAGCCTGGCTTTTGTGAATGTGTATTTTGAGGGGTGTCTGCATGCGTTGTCTGTTACACTGTGCCGACGCTACCCCGTGTTTGCTGAATATGTTTGGGAAATAAATGGCCTTTCCAATCATTTTACTGGTCTGACAATAAACGACCGCATCATAAAGATCTGCATTCGAATGCATTCGAGGTCGTGAGTTCGAATCCCGGTCGCTGCCGCCTGGTGGGTTAAGAGTGGAGATTTTTCAGATCTCCCAGGTCAACTTATGTGCAGACCTGCTAGTGACTTAACCCCCTTTGTGTGTACACGCAAGCACAAGACCAAGTGCGCACGGAATAGATGCTGTAATCCATGTCAGAGTTCGGTGGGTTATGGAAACACGAAAATACCCACCATGCCTATACCCAACGAAAGCGGAGTGAAGCTGACTATGCTCTCAGAGTGTAGTGTGGGGAACCCAAATGGGCAAACGAGCTCACACGTCACCAGAATTTCTGGAACGCTGAAGAAGAAGAAGAAGAAGAAGAAGAAGAAGAACGCAGCTACCTATGTTTTTTTTGTTAATGACGGGTACGAATCCAAGAAGAAGAAAGGTTAAGTTTAATTATTGACAAAACGCAACAATCACAAGAACTTCGACCTATTGGCTTTTCTAGTGAACTATCTAGATACACAACAGACAGTACAAATACAACAGTCGTCATTGCCATATTTAAAGACAAATAAACCTGTCACGAACAGTCATAACTGCACTAATTAAAACCAAGTAAACCTGAACGTAACGTTTTGTTTTGTCAATAATTAAACGTTACAACAACATACCTTGCTTGTTTTTCGATTCTGTCAGGAAAGCAAGCTTACCTTCCGTTCCAATATCAAATGCTCATCAAGGTACACTGAAATCTCCCATCAGTCGTACAGAAAAGCACAGAGGCAAGCACATCATTCAGTGCGAAATCATTCAGTACTAGCATGGGCGTAATTGCACGCTGAATCTTCGTGACATTATAACACATCAATAATGATATTCTATACAGTGACTCAGTCTGCGGTTCTTGGATGAAGTCTCCCGCAGAAGCAGAGTAAAGCCCCTTTTAAGGACCCCCGATTTAAGGCTCCTTCTTTTTTTTTAAACCATACGTTTTTCTTTGCTTTTTCAAATAATTTTTCTATAGATATTTTGTGCATAACCTCTTTAAAGTTTCTTCCACGATAAAAAAAAATCCCTCCTTTTTAAAACCTGATTTTCTCAGGAGGTCTCAGCGGGTTCCTCTGTTCATAGTAAGAAGAGATACACCTTACGCACAGACTGTTACGACGGAAGACAAGAAACGGTAAAAAAGATGCGACCGGTTTCAAGTTTGAAGACAAGACAAGACAAGAAAAGACAACATTTTTATTATCGAGGGTAATAGAAAAGCAAGAATATATGCTTTATTATATTCAGCCCGCAGACAGACAGCAGGGAGGCAGGCAGGCAGCTAGATAAGCAGACAAGACAGACAGACAGACAGACAGACAGACAGACAGACAGATAGAAAAGAAGACAGACAGAAAAGAAGACAGACGGACAGACAGAAAGGCCTCAAAAGATACATGAGCAGATGGATAGAGACACAGGTAAACAATCAGTCAGGCAGATTGTCGGATGGATAGAGACACAGGTAAGCAATCAGTCAGGCACATTGTCGGATGGATAGAGACGCAGGTAAGCAATCAGTCAGGCACATTGTCGGATGGATAGAGACGCAGGTAAGCAATCAGTCAGGCACATTGTCGGATGGATAGAGACACAGGTAAGCAATCAGTCAGGCAGATTGTCGGATGGATAGAGACGCAGGTAAGCAATCAGTCAGGCACATTGTCGGATGGATAGAGACACAGGTAAGCAATCAGTCAGGCACATTGTCGGATGGATAGAGACGCAGGTAAGCAATCAGTCAGGCAGATTGTCGGATGGATAGAGACGCAGGTAAGCAATCAGTCAGGTAGATTGTCGGATGGATAGAGACGCAGGTAAGCAATCAGTCAGGCACATTGTCGGATGGATAGAGACACAGGTAAGCAATCAGTCAGGCAGATTGTCGGATGGATAGAGACACAGGTAAGCAATCAGTCAGGCAGATTGTCGGATGAATAGAGACACAGGTAAGCAATCAGTCAGGCACATTGTCGGATGGATAGAGACACAGGTAAGCAATCAGTCAGGCACATTGTCGGATGGATAGAGACACAGGTAAGCAATCAGTCAGGCAGATTGTCGGATGGATAGAGACGCAGGTAAGCAATCAGTCAGGCACATTGTCGGATGGATAGAGACACAGGTAAGGAATCAGTCAGGCAGATTGTCGGATGGATAGAGACACAGGTAAGCAATCAGTCAGGCACATTGTCGGATGGATAGAGACACAGGTATATAAGCAATCAGTCAGGCAGATTGTCGGATGGATAGAGACACAGGTAAGCAATCAGTCAGGCAGATTGTCGGATGGATAGAGACACAGGTAAGGAATCAGTCAGGCACATTGTCGGATGGATAGAGACGCAGGTAAGCAATCAGTCAGGCACATTGTCGGATGGATAGAGACACAGGTAAGCAATCAGTCAGGCACATTGTCGGATGGATAGAGACGCAGGTAAGCAATCAGTCAGGCAGATTGTCGGATGGATAGAGACACAGGTAAGCAATCAGTCAGGCAGATTGTCGGATGGATAGAGACACAGGTAAGCAATCAGTCAGGCACATTGTCGGATGGATAGAGACACAGGTAAGCAATCAGTCAGGCACATTGTCGGATGGATAGAGACGCAGGTAAGCAATCAGTCAGGCACATTGTCGGATGGATAGAGACACAGGTAAGCAATCAGTCAGGCACATTGTCGGATGGATAGAGACACAGGTAAGCAATCAGTCAGGCACATTGTCGGATGGACGCATCGAAGGCCCAACCTACGATTCGAACCTACGACCTTCCGCTTTGGAGGCCGGCGTCTTACCTTCAAGCCAATCCGCCCGTCGCCATCACTCAACACTCATCATTTTTGCAGCATAAAGGATAAATTCTTGATTGAAGCAAGAATGATGTTCATACAAGTTCACACTCTTGAAGCCATTCCTGTCTTTGGCGTAAAAGTAAGAAAATACATAAGTATCATAAGAAGAATCATAAAACAAGAAAGGAAGGTTGTTGGAACGTTTGTTATTGACAAAACAATACATTCACAAATATATCGACCAAAGAAAGAGAAAAGTAATGTCCTCATATTTTGTATCACGTGCATTTCCAATGTCACAATTGAGCCGTTCGCCTTTTTATCGATCCAGACTTTTTCCGTGCACAGGCGGAATGTCATACACATAAGCATGGCTTCAGTTTCTCAGTTCAAGTCCTTGTTTGAGTGTAAATGTCAGCAAGCCTTTAGAAGAATATCCAGTACAGGTACTGGGCATTTTTCCCAGGGTTTCACTCTGGTTAACGGGAGTTGCCTGCCCCATGAGCGATGGCGATTTCCGGTTGCGAATAACAGAAAACAATAAATTCTGCCTTATTACAACCAGTTCGGTCTTAGTTGGGGCCCAACATTTGTTTTTCTTATTCTATTCAAGCCTTTCCTTCCATAAAATCGCTGGCTGCAAATTTCCTTCTGTGATAATGAATCTTTTGAGAACACATGAGCTTGTATCCAACCGTCGGTCGATCATTATTTACTCCTTCATCCCTACAGCCTCCGTACTACTACTATTCACTAGTATAAATAAAAGAGTAACTAATGATCGACCGGCGGTTTGGATACAAGCTCCTGTGATCGAGAACAACAAATACAACTTTAAAAGCTGCAAACAAGGTTGATTTTTGCTTTTGGCTTTAATGGAAGGGCGCTGGTTCTGAGCGACGCTTAGTTCTCGAGATAGGTGTGACCATATGACGTCATTTATACTTTCGTCATCGAAGATCTTTCGTATTTCAATCAGTGTCATTTCCAAGTTCTGTGTTCTGCGGTCGTTTTGACTGATTTGACAAGTTGAGAAAACCAATGACATTTTATTTTTGCGAAGCAACTGAATATGACAAGAAAAGAAAGCGTGCAGAAGTATGTTTGGGTCCTGCAAGACTTTATGACCAACGATTTCTCCCTTGGAAGAAAATGAAGATGCCTGCTTTTCGTCTGCTTTGAAGGTAAGGAGATTTTACAGCGCACACGATAAATTTCAAGTCGTAAAGGCCACGGTCAAAAGATCGTGTAGGTTACCTAGCTCCAAGTTAAGCTAGGATAGCAACTGATCAAAAGATCAGACAAAGGCTCAACAGCCTAAGTACCAGTCTGTCAACATATCATATCATATCATATCATATCAATGTTGTTATTCTTCTTTCTTCAAAGTACCGTAGATTTGTTCTTGGCCATATTTTCGAGCTGTGCATTGTTATATTATGGGAAAAACACGTTTGAACGCAAATTCGCAAAGAAATTTTGATCATTTGCTCCGGAACTGCAACATCGAGTTGCCATAACAAAAACTTCTGGCTCAATATGCAGGAACAGTCTGGTAGTGTCATATTTTTTTGAATGGACTTGGAAGAATTGCTCATAATTTACATAGCACTCCGGCCCTGTTCTTTTTATATTTAGTCAAGTTTTGACTAAATATTTTAACATCGAGGGGGAATCGAAACGAGGGTCGTGGTGTATGTGCGTGTGTCTGTCTGTCTGTCTGTCTGTCTGTGTGTGTGTGTAGAGCGATTCAGACTAAACTACTGGACCGATCTTTATGAAATTTGACATGAGAGTTCCTGGGTATGAAATCCCCGAACGTTTTTTTCTTTTTTTTGATAAATGTCTTTGATGACGTCATATCCGGCTTTTCGTGAAAGTTGAGGCGGCACTGTCACGCCCTCATTTTTCAACCAAATTGGTTGAAATTTTGGTCAAGTAATCTTCGACAAAGCCCGGACTGCGGTATTGCATTTCAGCTTGGTGGCTTAAAAATTAATTAATGACTTTGGTCATTAAAAATCTGAAAATTGTAAAAAAAAATAAAAATTTATAAAACGATCCAAATTTACGTTCATCTTATTCTCCATCATTTGCTGATTCCAAAAACATATAAATATGTTATATTCGGATTAAAAACAAGCTCTGAAAATTAAATATATAAAAATTATGATCAAAATAAAATTGTCCAAATCAATTTAAAAACACTTTCATCTTATTTCTGGTCGGTTCCTGATTCCAAAAACATATAGATACAATATGTTTAGATTAAAATCACGCTCAGAAATTTAAAACAAAGAGAGGTACAGAAAAGCGTGCTATCCTTCTTAGCGCAACTACTACCCCGCTCTTCTTGTCAATTTCACTGCCTTTGCCATGAGCGGTGGACTGACGATGCTACGAGTATACGGTCTTGCTGAAAAATGGCATTGCGTTCAGTTTCATTCTGCGAGTTCGACAGCTACTTGACTAAATATTGTATTTTCGCCTTACGCGACTTGTTTTTTTTGTCACACCCAAAAGCGTTATTTGTTTAGGGCGACGCAGCATTAATTTGATGTCCAAAATGATCTGAACGACCGAGACCAGGGCACACCAAGTCTCCGGCAATAACATCGCGTAATGACATCTTCACAATGCAAAGCGTCATCCATAGTGCGTCACCCCCATTTCGGCCAGGCCTTTCTAGCATGGAAGCATGTTCCTGTGAAGGCGGTGATGGTAAATCGCTTCACGCTTCATGCACTCTGCTGAAGCATGGCTTCTTGCACCGCCCGGCTGGTTCTCCTTCAGTTGCTGCTGATGTTCCCTTTGCGTGAGCTAAACATTATCTGATTTGAAGAGTTTCTGTTCGCCTGCCTTGTTTGACCATCTCCTCTCATCATCATCATGAGACTCACGAGGCTCTGTCTGTCTTTCTCTCGCCAATTTGGATGCATTCGGGTTTTGTTTCCAGCATTACATTTTGTATGTTTCCCCCTTCCACACCAAAATGCAAATTTCACGTCTGTCTCCATTTCTCTGTGTCCATAATTCTGTTTCTACCTTTTTCTGCCTTTGTCTGTCTCTGTCTCTCTTTGGTATTGCCTCTTTATCTTTGTGTGTCTGTGTGTCTCTCTCTGTCTGTCAATTTCTCTCTCTGTCTTACTGTCTGTCTGCCTTACTGTCTGTCTTACTGTCTCTCTCTCTCTCTCTCTCTCTCTCTCTCTCTCTCTCTCTCTCTCTCTCTCTCTCTCTCTCTCTCATACTCTCTCTCTCATACTCTCTCTCTCATACTCTCTCTCTCTCTCTCATACTCTCTCTCTCTCTATCTCTCTCATACTCTCTCTCTCATACTCTCTCTCTCTCTCATACTCTCTCTCTCTCTTTCATACTCTCTCTCTCTCTCTCATACTCTCTCTCTCTCATACTCTCTCTCTCTCTCTCATACTCTCTCTCTCATACTCTCTCTCTCTCTCTCTCATACTCTCTCTCTCTCTCTCTCTCTCTCTCTCTCTCTCTCTCTCTCTCTCTCTCTCTCTCTCTCTCTCTCTCTCTCTCTCTCTCTCTCTCCGAAGAAAGCAGAAGCAGACGGCGAGAGTCAAACAACATTGTACTCTTGTCTTTCTTTCGAAAACATTTTTATCTTGTTT
>NC_090261.1:62509087-62551587 GCF_037325665.1 Littorina saxatilis
GATGATGTGATGATGATGATGATGATGATGATGACGTTGACGATAACGATGATGATGTAGCAGTAACTGCAAACATCTGTGCGGGTGGCGAAAAGCTTTTCGGTATGCAATACGGGTTTAGCAAAGTTCATCCCGATAGAGTGCTTTAGTAGAGGAAGTTCAGAAGGAGAAGAAGATGAGAACAATGGTTGGGGTGGTAGTGGTTGAGATGGTGCTGGTGCTGGTGCTTCTACTGATAATGATGGTGACGACGGCAACAAAACGATGAT
The DNA here is from genome assembly GCF_037325665.1 of Littorina saxatilis. Classification (NCBI taxonomy): domain Eukaryota; kingdom Metazoa; phylum Mollusca; class Gastropoda; order Littorinimorpha; family Littorinidae; genus Littorina; species Littorina saxatilis. The sequence continues at coordinate 62,509,357 of NC_090261.1, forward strand.
GATCAAAGAATCATCTTCTGGCATATGCATGAGCAGGGATGGCCAAATAACGAAAGTATAACTCGCCAGCCGGGCGAGTAACTTCAAGAAAGTCACTAGCCCGTCAGAAATTTCGATGGCCCTGTACATACCACGGTTGCTGGATCTGCGGTGTTTATATGGCTTTGAAACTCGATATGACAACCAAAAGGGTCGTATTTGACCAGAATGTTCACTGGCCAGCAGGGCGAGTTGCCAGGCGATTTCTACTAGCCCTGCGGAATTTGTACTCGCCACTGGCGATCGGGCGGACAATTTGGCCATTATGAGGCTTAATGCTTTCAGCGTAATGCGGACGTGCATCGCCATTAGCAATATTCTACATCGAACGGCAGGCACTCTGTGTGTCTGCCCATTATATTAGTATTAAAATACCGATTGAGAAACAATAACACCATTAACTTTAAGGCCGGTTTTTCCTTGGAATGTGCAGGTTTTGAGGAGGAACCGGAGATGTTCGACGCAGATGTGTCAAGAGGTAAGTAATCGATGATTTGCTTTTCAAAATACTTAACTGACACAACAATAGTCCTGCGATACAGCAAAAAATGTCCCTTCGCAAAAAGAACAAGAAATTCCTCCGAGGTAGGAAAAACACCCCCGTCCTTACCATTCTCACTGCCACCAACTGAGAAGGTTATTTCCCTTTGACCATTAATATGTCCCTCTATAAGTCATTGTAGAATCTTAATCCACCAATAACTCCCTAACCGTGTGTTTGACTGGTCCCAATTTTTGTAAGGACCGTCTCAGGAATGTATAGAACCTGTTCACCAAGTTTGGTGACGATCGGTCCGTTCATTCTTGAGATCTATATGCGAACACAAACACACACACACAAACAAACAAACACATCGACCGAATCCTATACACACCCCTATACCGGGGGTGTAAAAACATAGGGTCAGTGCACTTACACATATGACAGCTCGACCGTACTCGCACTCGGGCGATTATGACGTGGGGTGTATGTATCTAATTCCGACCTATTTTTCCTGTACCTAAATCCGACAGAATTATTTCTTATTTCTATAAGGTCACTATAATTTATAAAGTTGATTTCTGGCTGGGTCGTTCTGAAGCGTCAAAAAGCTGAAACTGTTGTAAAGATATAGGTTGATAACTCTTAACTCCTGGACTTATTTTCAAGGGTCACCCCAAGGTACGTCGGGGTTCTTTTTACATTTAGTCAAGTTTTGATTAAATGTTTTAACATAGAGGGGGAATCGAGACGAGGGTCGTGGTGTATGTATGTGTGTGAATGCAATGCGTTCAGTTTCATTCTGTGTGTTCGACAGCTTGACTAAATGTTGTATTTTCGCCTTACGCGACTTGTTACATTTAGTCAAGTTTCGACTAAATGGTTTTACATAGAGGGGGAATCGAGACAAGGGTCGTGGTGTATGTGTGTGTGTGTGTGTCTGTCTGTGCGTGTGTGTGTGTAGAGCGATTCAGACCAAACTACTGGACCGATCTTTATGAAATTTGACATGAGAGTTCCTGGGAATGATATCCCCGGACGTTTTTTTTTCTCAATAAATACCTTTGATGACGTCATATCCGGCTTTTTGTAAAAGTTAAGGCGGCACTGTCACACCCTCATTTTTCAATCAAATTGGTTGAAATTTGGCCAAGCAATCTTCGACAAAGGCCGGACTTCGGTATTGCATTTCAACTTGGTGGCTTAAAAATTAATTAATGACTTTGGTCATTAAAAATCTGAAAATTGTAAAAAAAATTATAAAACGATTTAAATTTACGTTCATCTTATTCTTCATCATTTTCTTATTCGAAAAACATATAAATATGTTATATTTGGATTAAAAACAAGCTCTGAAAATTAAAAATATAAAAATTATGATCAAAATTAAATTTCCGAAATCGATTTAAAAACACTTTCATCTTATTCCTTGTGGGTTCCTGATTCCAAAAACATATAGATGTGATATGTTTGGATTAAAAACACGCTCAGAAAGTTAAAACGAAGAGAGGTACAGAAAAGCGTGCTATGCAGCACAGCGAAACCACTACCGCGCTGAACAGGCTCGTCAGTTTCACTCCGTTATGCACAAGCGGCGGACTACGATCATTGTGAAAAAATGCAGTGCGTTCAGTTTCATTCTGTGAGTTCCACAGCTTGACTAAATGTAGTAATTTCGCCTTACGCGACTTGTTTTTATATTTAGTCAAGTTTTGACTAAATATTTTAACGTAGAGGGGGGAATCGAGACGAGGGTCGTGGTGTATGTGTGTGTGTGTGTCTGTCTGTCTGTGTGTGTGTGTAGAGCGATTCAGACCAAACTACTGGACCGATCTTTATGAAATTTTACATGAGAGTTCCTGGGATTGATATCCCCGAACGTTTTTTTCATTTTTTTGATAAATGTCTTTGATGACGTCATATCCGGCTTTTCGTGAAAGTTGAGGCGGCACTGTCACGCTCTCATTTTTCAACCAAATTGGTTGAAATTTTGGTCAAGTAATCTTCGACGAAGCCCGGACTTCGGTATTGCATTTCAGCTTGGTGGCTTAAAAATTAATTTATGACTTTGGTCATTAAAAATAAGAAAATTGTAAAATAAAATAAAAATTTATAAAACGATCCAAATTTACGTTCATCTTATTCTCCATCATTTTCTGATTCCAAAAACATATAAATATGTTATATTTGGATTAAAAACAAGCTCTGAAAATTAAATATATAAAAATTATGATCAAAATTAAATTGTCGAAATCAATTTAAAAACACTTTCATCTTATTCCTTGTCGGTTCCTGATTCCAAAAACATATAGATATGATATGTTTGGATTAAAAACACGCTCAGAAAGTTAAAACAAAGAGAGGTACAGAAAAGCGTGCTATCCTTCTTAGCGCAACTACTACCCCGCTCTTCTTGTCAATTTCACTGCCTTTGCCATGAGCGGTGGACTGACGATGCTACGAGTATACGGTCTTGCTGAAAAATGGCATTGCGTTCAGTTTCATTCTGTGAGTTCGACAGCTACTTGACTAAATGTTGTATTTTCGCCTTACGCGACTTGTTTTTTTACTATGCTTACTTTTACAAAATGACGAGTAAGTCGCGTAAGGCGAAATAACAACATTTAGTCAAGCTGTCGAACTCACAGAATGAAACTGCTTTTTTCACCAAGACCACATACTCGTAGTTTCGTCAGTCCACCGCTCTTGGCAAAGGCAGTGAAATCGACAAGCCCTGCAGAATAGTGCGGTAGTGGTCGCGCTGAGCAGGTTAACACGCTTTTCTGTATGTCTATATTCTTTTTTTAGCTTACTGAGTTTGTTTTTAATCCAAACATATCATATCTATATGTTTTTTTGGAATCAGGGACCGACAAGGAATAAGAGGAAATTGTTTCTAAATCGATTTCGGACTATTAATTTTAATCATAATTTTCATATTTTTAATTTTCAGAGCTTGTTTGTAATCCAAATATAACATATGTATATGTTTTTGGAATCAGAAAATGACGAAGAATAAGATGAAATTATTTTTGGATCGTTTAATAAAAAAATAATTTTAATTACAAGTTTTCGATTTTTAATGACCAAACTCATTCATTAGTTTTTAAGCCACCAAGCTGAAATGCAATACCAAAGTCCGGCCTTCGTCGAAGATTGCTTTTCCAAAATATAAAGCAATTTGATAGAAAAATGAGGGTGTAACAGTGCCGCCTCAACTTTTACAAAAAGCCGGATATGACGTCATCAAAGGTATTTATCGAAAAACAAACGTCCGGGGATATCATTCCCAGGAACTCTCATGTCAAATTTCATAAAGATCGGTCCAGTAGTTTAGTCTGAATCGCTCTACACACACACACGCACAGACAGACAGACAGACACACACACATACACCACGACCCTCGTCTCGATTCCCCCTCTATGTTAAAACATTTAGTCAAAACTTGACTAAATGTAAAAATCATAGAAACTGGTGTGTACTGAGCAAGCACTACAACTACGCGTCTTTTTTCTCCTCGTGAAATTATCTGCTCCAACGTTGTTGACTCCGTGCGACTGATAGTCTCGAGGGAAGTCAATTCACTCTAGACTATCAGACACACAGAGTCAATTCCCTCCAGACTATCAGACACACGGAGTCAATTCCCTCCCTCTGGACTATCAGACACACGGAGTCCATTTCCTCTACTGAGACTATCAGACGCACGGAGTCAATTCCTTATAGACTTTCAGACGCACGGAGTCAATTCCCTCTAGACTATCAGACGCCGCACGGAGTCAACAACATTCAGTTTCCCAATCATATCTTTATGTCAATACAAATCAGAAGGAACAGGAAAACCCGTGCTGTTTTGCAGGCTTAATAGGCTGCTTCACAGAAGAGAGCTGGAAAAGCTGGTGCGAAGCGCCGATCGCCAAGGGTGTGTTGAACAAGCAGCGCCTGAATCAAGGGCAAGGTTGGTCGCTCAGGAATGACGGTTCAGACGAGGACATGATGGCGGCGTACAAACCTCCGCTCGTGTCAGTGCGCATGTCCGCACTGCTCTGCGCGTCCTACTGCGCCAGCGGAGCACACGGTGACCCTGTTGCAGTTCTCAAGGTGGGGTAGAGTGTGGGTGGGAAATTACGCGTTTTCGTGAATTGTTGTGCTTTATCTGCGTTTTCTAAAACACCTTGTAATTCAATTTGTTTGTTTGTTTAGTTGCAATAGTGCCGATGTTTAACCTGAATCTCCGTTACACGGTATTGTGCATCACTTAAATAAAAACGTATTTGTTGAAGGTCCTTGTCTACATTTTTGTACCGAAATCGCCATTTGACCATTCAAATGCAGAGTCTATTATCTACAATTATCAACAATACACCCTCTTTCGATCAGGAAAGACGAAGCCAGTACTAGTGTAGCCGTTTGAAAATTCATGGCAGTATTCCAGCGTAGTACTCATATAGTAGGATATCCTTATTTGGAAAATGCCAAGCACAAAACTCCTCTCAAATCCCGTGCATTTCGTGCGTTTATAAAAAAGCGTGAACAGCGCTCCAGTGTCAAATTGTTGCTGCACTTGTTTGGGCGTGGCTATAAGCATAGTGACATGAATTTGATTGGTCAGTATTTTTAGGCAAAGCACATGTTCTCATTCTCAGCAAACAGAAAACAAAATATTGGAAGCGTGAGTCACGCTACCCAAAAATAAAAAAATTTTTACATATTTTTTTTTCTATAACTTTTTTCCCCATGGTTCATTCATCATCTGACATAACTTTTTAGCGAAATCTAACCATAAGATTATTGAAAAAAAGCAAAAATGTAGACGACCACCTTCAGTGGGTGTTATTTTGGTATTGTATTTTTGGTATTTGGTATTGAATAAAACGTTTGTGTGAGTCAGCTTTTTTTCCTCTATTACGTTTTAGATAGCATGTCTGTTTCTGTGAATCAGTAAGTGATGTACACACAAACAATTATTTTATTTCTTGAATAACATTTCTGCTTCTCACTACTTCACACCAATGTCAAAACCCACACAGTCCAACAACACGTGTTGCTGCGGACGGTCGCTGACCAAGTCCGGTGTGTCGGCCAAGGACAAGGTGGACTTTGCATTGTTCTGCAACGCCCCCTGTGCTGACCAGTCGTCCAGGCCGTACTGTGTGGGCATCTGGAAGGGACGGCACTACATCTCGGTCTACAACACGTTTGGTGCGTCACATACCTGAGGTGCTTGCGCCTTCTATGTTTGCATCCTTTGTATGCTCTAGCAGTCTAAGCTGAACGTTTGGTGCGTCACATACCTGAGGTTTTAGCGCCTTCCATGTTTGCATCCTTTGTATGCTCTAGCAGTCTAAGCTGAACGTTTGGTGCGTCACATACCTGAGGTTTTAGTGCCTTCCATGTTTGCATCCTTTGTATGCTCTAGCAGTCTAAGCTGAACGTTTGGTGCGTCACATACCTGAGGTTTTAGCGCCTTCCATGTTTGCATCCTTTGTATGCTCTAGCAGTCTAAGCTGAACGTTTGGTGCGTCACATACCTGAGGTTTTAGCGCCTTCCATGTTTGCATCCTTTGTATGCTCTAGCAGTCTAAGCTGAACGTGTGGTGCGTCACATACCTGAGGTTTTAGCGCCTTCCATGTTTGCATCCTTTGTATGCTCTAGCAGTCTAAGCTGAACGTTTGGTGCGTCACATACCTGAGGTTTTAGCGCCTTCCATGTTTGCATCCTTGGTATGCTTTAGCAGTCTAAGCTGAACGTTTGGTGCGTCACATACCTGAGGTTTTAGCGCCTTCCATGTTTGCATCCTTGGTATGCTCTAGCAGTCTAAGCTGAACGTTTGGTGCGTCACATACCTGAGGTTTTAGCGCCTTCCATGTTTGCATCCTTGGTATGCTCTAGCAGTCTAAGCTGAACGTTTGGTGCGTCACATACCTGAGGTTTTAGCGCCTTCCATGTTTGCATCCTTTGTATGCTCTAGCAGTCTAAGCTGAACGTTTGGTGCGTCACATACCTGAGGTTTTAGTGCCTTCCATGTTTACATCCTTTGTATGCTCTAGCAGTCTAAGCTGAACGTTTGGTGCGTCACATACCTGAGGTTTTAGTGCCTTCCATGTTTACATCCTTTGTATGCTTTAGCAGTCTAAGCAGATTGTTTGGTGCGTGAGATATCGGAGGGCTTTGCTTCTCCATGACTCATTTAATTTAATTTCATTTCGTTTACTTTACTCTACTCTACTTTATTACGTTTGCAGCCATTGTATGTTTTAGCAGTCAAAGCTAAAGTCATTTTTTGGGGATGGGGCACGTTGTTTCCTCATTTACTTAAAACATCAACTCTCGAGCTTGTTTCCCCCAAAGCTCTGATTGTTTCTGGTCGCTAAAGTCTTCGTGGCTATCTGTTTGTATATTGTGCCCATCTGTCCACCTCGCCATCTGCCTGTCTCTGTCTCCCTGAGTCTGTTTGTCCGATCGTCTGGCTATCTTTAGTCTGTCTCAGTCCGTCTGTCGTTCTGTCCGCCAGTTTGCATATCCGTCCTTTTACACCTTTCTCTCTGTGTTGTTGTTTTTCCTGTGATTTTCGCAGCTTTTTGTTCTTTCCCTTATATCGTCATTTCTTTGTCACACACATGAAAACCTTGGGACTTGCATTACAAGTAATATATATTTATGTATTTATTGTATTTTATTATCGTTGCAGAAATCTGGCCAGTACCAGGCATGCGACCACAAGGACTTGACGCCAAAGGGTCGTGGCTTCAGCCAGTCTATCCGCGTAAGTTTTTGTCTGCTGGCCATTATACTGCACGTGCTGGATTATATAGAAATGATAATAATAATAATAAAAATAATAATAATAATAATATTATTAATAATAATGATGACAGCTTATATAGCGCGAACCACAGTAAACTATGCTCTCCACGCTTTACAGATGAACTATGAATATCAAATGTTAATGGCTGTGCTGATGGTGATATTACTATAAATAGTATTTTCTTTCGGAGTACATTGTTAAATTTCGAAGACATAGCGATCTGCAAAGTCTGCAATGAATTGGAATGATATAGTGCATCTTAAAACGTGTTGACCCGTTCTCCGTTCACAGCCAACGAGCGGTTTGAGACCACTGCGTTCAAACCCAAGTGGGCGCCTCCAGAGAAGGCAGAACTGGCGGGCGTTGACCTGTTCTTACCCGATCAGCTACATCTGCCCCCTATTGTGGACCCGGCCAATCTTGCACCGTACGTCAGCGTTGTGGATGGTATGACTTAGACTCACTGGCCTTGGACAGTCTTTGTTGCAATCCACACGAACCATCTTCTTCTTCTTCTTTTTCTTCTTCTTCTTTGTTCATGGGCTTAGACTCCCACGTTCACTCATGTTTTTAGCATGAGTGGATTTTTACGTGTATGACCGTTTTTACCCCGCCATTCAGGCAACATACGCCGATTTCGGGGGAGGCATGCTGCGTATTTTCGTGTTTCTATAACCCACCGAACTCTGACATGGATTACAGGATCTTTTCCGTGCGCATTTGGTCGATCTTGTGCTTGCGTGTACACACAAAGGGGGTTAGGTCACTGGCATGTCTGCACATAAGTTGACCTGGGAGATCGGACAAATCTCCAATCTTAACCCACCAGGCGGCGGCGACCGGGATTTGAACTCACGACCTCCCGATTAGGAGGCCGACGTCTTACCACCACGCCACTGCGCCCGTCCACACGAACAATCAAATTCAATGTCGAAAAATCGTCTTGGAATCTTGTTTGTTCATGTAAAGTATTGACGAAATCATCATTTTCTCATTATAACCAAAGAGACTATCCGTCTGGGCTCACCTGAGTAACTATAGTGAGTCTTAGTTATGAGAAGTGTGTATCTGTTTAAATGTGAAAACAACCAAATTAAACTGAGGTTTTCTAAGACGTTTTTGAATCCAGAGCTTTCGAAATTTACGCATTTCTAGGGTTTGATGTCCTCCAGACATAAGTCGTGTTGACCCGGGTCAATTTTCAGGTCACTGCGAGGTCAATGGAGGGGGTGGGTGGGTAATAGCCATAAACCTGCTTCTCTGTATCCTTACCATGAGTGTTTATGAACATGCTTTGTGTTCTGCTTGCAGAGCTCAAAAGGACAACAATGACGGGGGATGGTTGAGGACGATATTCGTCATTCTACATACTTCTCTCTCTGTACCGTTGCCCTGAAGATTGATGAACATGCTTTCTGTTCTGCCTGCAGAGCCTCAATAGGAAAATCAAAGTGGGGGACGGTTGTGGATGATATTCGTCATTCTATAATATACTCCCTGTACCGTTGCCCTGTAGATTGATGAACATGCTTTGTGTTCTGCTTGCAGATTCTCAAAAGGACAACCATGACGGGGATGGTTGTGGATGATATTCGTCATTCTATGTACTTCTTTCTCTGTACCCTTGCCCTGAACATTGATGAACATGCTTTGTGTTCTGCTTGCAGAGCCTCAAGAGGACAGTCATGGTGGGGGATGGTTGTGGACTATTGTAGTCATTCTGCTCATCCTTTTGCTTCTGTCGCTGGCAGTGGCCTACATAATATACTTGATCAGAGAGTAAGTTTACACGGTTGTCAGCAACATTTTTTGAGTCTGTGTAAAGATGATCAAATATTGTATACACACGCACAGAAAACACAGGCATACATGATGACAGTTACACCCACAACCCCACCCCACCCCAACACACACACACAGATAAATGTATATACACACGCACTCACGGTTTACGCACGCATGCACGCGCACAGATACACACTCGCATAGAAACACACACACACTCACATACACACACACGTCAAAACATACATACACACTCTCTCGCTCTCACTCTCTCTTTGTCTTTCACACTCGTACACACACACACGCACACACACACACACACACATACACACACACAAACACACACACACACATACACACAATCTCACACACACACACACATACACACAATCTCACACATACACACACACACAAATACACACTCACACACATACCAACACTGTAACTTACATCATTCGTGTGTAGGCTACAAACGTTTGAGACAGCGCTTGTATGGCAAATTGTAAACACACAAGCATCAACAGACACTAGGAATTAGGTATAATGGCCACTGTCACTTATTGCATTCTGTATGCACCAAAGACACTAGGTATAATGGCCACTGTCACTTATTGCATTCTGCATGCACCAATGACACTAGGTATAATGGCCACTGTCACTTATTGCATTCTGCATGCACCAATGACACTAGGTATAATGGCCACTGTCACTTATTGCATTCTGTATGCACCAAAGACACTAGGTATAATGGCCACTGTCACTTATTGCATTCTGTATGCACCAAAGACACTAGGTATAATGGCCACTGTCACTTATTGCATTCTGTATGTACTAAAGACACAAGGTATAATGACCACTGTCGCTTGTTTCATTCTGTATGCACCAAAGACACTAGGTATAATGGCCACTGTCACTTATTGCATTCTGTATGCACCAAAGACACTAGGTATAATGGCCATGGCCAGCCATGTTGGGTTTGATGCGTGCATGCCTGGTTTTCTCCTGTAGATGGGTGTCGGCACAGGAGGTCTGCCCGCTGTCCTCAGCCAACATGCTCCGTCTTCATGGCAGCTCAATTTTTTTTTTATCGAGGTTCTCTCCTCTAGATCCGCCGTGTTTCGCCTAGTAGCGTGGGGAGCCTGTCCAGAATTATGCTTAGACCCAAAAAAAATGGTTACAGAAAGTTTTTTTGTTGCAACGCATTTAGATAGCCTTTCTCAACATTCCCAACGAGTTATACCGTTGGCAGCCTCTGCATAACTTTTTTATGACGGTTTGATTACGTCACATATAAAAACCCTTGTTTCTGCCAATAACGCCGCAAAATTCCACTCTACGCCGCTTCATTAGCCTACCATCATCTATAAGGAACACTTTATTAAGCCGGTGGACGGACAAGGGTCAAGTGTATGTGCAGACTAAGAAACGGTATCCATGTCCCACCCCCGTGTCACCACAGTAAGACGTAAAAGACCATTTTGAACCAGGTAGGTAGCAACTTTCTCCAACGCTTCAGCTTTCCTCTCATTTTTCGGTCGACCAAGTTTCACCTGTTTGTTGACTTGATGCGACTGAGTAAACTGTAGTGGTCTTTTCCTGCTCCGAAAGCAAAGACTACAGTTTTGATGGTAGACTGCATCAGCAGCTGGCAAATCTGATACAAACTCCAGTCTGCTTCGTACAATGTCTGCCCATTCATCACAGCGCTGCGAACAAACTTGAAAAATTGTGCGTTCAAAGTCAAGTGTCCTAACTGGATACACTTTGGGACGAGAGCGCGAGTCAAGGTTTGCTTCCTTGCCGCAAAAAAGGCAACATTTAGCAAAGTCAAAACATTATTACTGTGAGCACAAATTCTGTGCTAGACTGATTTGATAAAGCGTTCTATTTTTCTGCTTTCTTCTTCAAAACGCTCTGAATGTTACGTGCATTCGTGTAATTGCGACGACAAACCTCGTGCACTGCTTCACCTTCTGATAGACAAACGGCATCACCACGTTCCAGACTAGCCTTGTTTATGGTATAGATCTCTTCCTCTGTCTGTTGGCACAACAGTCTTCTCTCCAAGGTTGAGCGGATCACCACACAAAACACACAGCGCCATGGTTTGTAATTGGAACAAAAGCTGCAAAATAAATTAAACTGAGTATGAGTCATTCTGTGTTATATCACTTTAGACATTTAATCTGGCAGGGAATCACACACACACACACACACACACACACACACACACACACACACACACACACACACACTCACACTCACACTGCATACACGCACGCACCGTCACACACACAAACGCACACAAACGCACACGCACACAGACTCGCACGCCCAGTTCTCAACAAGGCAACGTTAGAATATACATGTAGCTAAATTACCTCATTGTTTGATCATGAGAAGTACAATAATGTCTTTTTTCCGGTGAATCTATTTTATACACAACACTGTCTCAGCAGCTTTAGATCTGTTTCGCGAGCCATACTTGTGACCTAAAAAAACATTAGCGCCGGCGTGAATGTGAAGGTTGGCTTAAACAATTCGGTCCTATTTACAGTAAAATACAGATATTTAGCTACTGCTGATTATCATCCTCTTGCGCATTCCAAGAAAAGTAGTCAACTAGATCATTTTTATAAAGAAAAAGACAAAAAAAGGAATTAAAAACATATATTCGAGCGAACACTGCAGCGTATTACAGACTGTCAAAGCATCGTCTGCTGCAGTATCAAATCGATCGCTTCCAATCGCTTCCGATCGTTTATTTGTCCTATAACAAAGTAAAACCTCGGAAATATTCATTGATATTGCAAGTGTTTAGTGGCAACTTTTTAATTCAAACTATAAATCGCACAAAAAAGACGAAATACTTTACTTACCAAAGATTTGTTGACGTGCAGAGTTCTGCTTCAAATGCTCGCGCAAAACGAAGTTGTAGTTGTCTCCCATGGTAAACAAATCACCCAAGCTATGGCTGGCCAGTGAGGGCACATTAAATTCTACCGTTTTTCAACTTGAAAATTCTCCATTATGCAGAGGCGTACATAGGTATAACATGATGCAATTGTTAGATCTACATTCACTTTACCATTTCCATTCGATATCATTTCTGTAACCATTTTTTTTACCCCTTTTGCCCCGTTCCCCAGGTTATAGGGGCTTGCGCTGCCTAGTTGATAGGGTCACCTCGTAGAAGATGTGGTCATAGACCACGCACGGTCGGTCTTGGGATAGGGAAACGTTATGCTAGTCCGGAGGGATTACGCCACAATGGCCACATCGCGAAGACCCAGGGTCCTAGACTAGGGAGGTCCAAGGGGGAGCACCGGGAGGGCTACCCCTCTACCCGCACCTCCAACACAATCCCTTCCCCTGGTAGCTTCATCCCCAAGGAGGAAACAGAGCTACCTGCAACACCCCGGTATAACGGCCACTGTCACTTATTGCATTCTGTATGCACCAATGACACTCGGTATAATGGCCACTGTCACTTATTGCATTCTGTATGCACCAATGACACTAGGTATGATGGCCACTGTCACTTATTGCATTCTGTATGCACCAAAGACACTAGGTATAACGGCCACTGTCACTTATTGCATTCTGTATGCACCAAAGACACTAGGTATAACGGCCACTGTCACTTATTGCATTCTGTATGCACCAAAAGATACCAGGTATAATGACCGCTGTGACTTATTGCATTCTGTATGCACCAAAGACACTAGGTATAATGGCCACTGTTGCTTGTTTCATTCTGTATGCACCAAAAGATACCAGGTATAATGACCACTGTGACTTATTGCATTCTGTATGCACCAAAGACACTAGGTATAATGGCCACTGTTGCTTGTTTCATTCTGTATGCACCAAAAGATACCAGGTATAATGACCACTGTGACTTATTGCATTCTGTATGCACCAAAGACACTAGGTATAATGGCCACTGTTGCTTGTTTCATTCTGTATGCACCAAAAGATACCAGGTATAATGACCACTGTGACTTATTGCATTCTGTATGCACCAAAGACACTAGGTATAATGACCACTGTCGCTTGTTTCATTCTGTATGCACCAAAAGATACTAGGTATAATGACCACTGTGACTTATTGCATTCTGAATGCACCAAAGACACTAGGTATAATGGCCACTGTCACTTATTGCATTCTGTATGCACCAAAGACACTAGGTATAATGGCCACTGTCGCTTGTTTCATTCTGTATGCACCAATGACACTAGGTATAACGACCACTGTGACTTATTGCATTCTGTATGCACCAAAAACCCACGAGGAATAATGGCCACTGTAACTTACTTCATTCTGTATGTACCAAAGACACTAGATATAACGACCACTGTCACATATTGCATTCTGTATGCACCAAAAACCCACGAGGAATAATGGCCACTGTCACTTATTTCATTCTGTATGTACTAAAGACACAAGGTATAATGACCACTGTCGCTTGTTTCATTCTGTATGTACCAAAGACACTTGGTTTAACGGCCATTGTCACTTATTGCATTCTGTATGCACCAAAGACACTAGGTATAATGGCCACTGTCACTTATTGCATTCTGCATGCACCAATGACACTAGGTATAATGGCCACTGTCACTTATTGCATTCTGTATGCACCAAAGACACTTGGTTTAACGGCCATTGTCACTTATTGCATTCTGTATGCACCAAAGACACTAGGTTTAACGGCCACTGTCACTTATTGCATTCTGTATGCACCAAAGACACTAGGTTTAACGGCCACTGTCACTTATTGCATTCTGTATGCACCAAAGACACTAGGTTTAACGGCCACTGTCACTTATTGCATTCTGTATGCACCAAAGACACTTGGTTTAACGGCCATTGTCACTTATTGCATTCTGTATGCACCAAAGACACTAGGTTTAACGGCCACTGTCACTTATTGCATTCTGTATGCACCAAAGACACTAGGTTTAACGGCCACTGTGACTTATTGCATTCTGTATGCACCAAAGACACTAGGTATAATGGCCACTGTCACTTATTGCATTCTGTATGCACCAAAAGATACCAGGTATAATGACCACTGTGACTTATTGCATTCTGTATGCACCAAAGACACTAGGTATAATGGCCACTGTTGCTTGTTTCATTCTGTATGCACCAAAAGATACCAGGTATAATGACCACTGTGACTTATTGCATTCTGTATGCACCAAAGACACTAGGTATAATGGCCACTGTCACTTATTGCATTCTGCATGCACCAATGACACTAGGTATAATGGCCACTGTGACTTATTGCATTCTGTATGCACCAAAGACACTTGGTTTAACGGCCATTGTCACTTATTGCATTCTGTATGCACCAAAGACACTAGGTTTAACGGCCACTGTCACTTATTGCATTCTGTATGCACCAAAGACACTAGGTTTAACGGCCACTGTCACTTATTGCATTCTGTATGCACCAAAGACACTAGGTTTAACGGCCACTGTCACTTATTGCATTCTGTATGCACCAAAGACACTAGGTTTAACGGCCATTGTCACTTATTGCATTCTGTATGCACCAAAGACACTAGGTTTAACGGCCATTGTCACTTATTGCATTCTGTATGCACCAAAGACACTTGGTTTAACGGCCATTGTCACTTATTGCATTCTGTATGCACCAAAGACACTAGGTATAATGGCCACTGTCACTTATTTCATTCTGTATGCACCAAAAGATACCAGGTATAATGACCGCTGTGACTTATTGCATTCTGTATGCACCAAAGACACTAGGTATAATGGCCACTGTTGCTTGTTTCATTCTGTATGCACCAAAAGATACCAGGTATAATGACCACTGTGACTTATTGCATTCTGTATGCACCAAAGACACTAGGTATAATGGCCACTGTTGCTTGTTTCATTCTGTATGCACCAAAAGATACCAGGTATAATGACCACTGTGACTTATTGCATTCTGTATGCACCAAAGACACTAGGTATAATGACCACTGTCGCTTGTTTCATTCTGTATGCACCAAAAGATACTAGGTATAATGACCACTGTGACTTATTGCATTCTGAATGCACCAAAGACACTAGGTATAATGGCCACTGTGACTTATTGCATTGTGCATGCACCAAAGACACTAGGTATAATGGCCACTGTCGCTTGTTTCATTCTGTATGCCCCAAAGACACTAGATATAACGACCACTGTGACTTATTGCATTCTGTATGCACCAAAAACCCACGAGGAATAATGGCCACTGTAACTTACTTCATTCTGTATGTACCAAAGACACTAGATATAACGACCACTGTCACATATTGCATTCTGTATGCACCAAAAACCCACGAAGAATAATGGCCACTGTCACTTATTTCATTCTGTATGTACCAAAGACACTAGGTTTAACGGCCATTGTCACTTATTGCATTCTGTATGCACCAAAGACACTAGGTTTAACGGCCATTGTCACTTATTGCATTCTGTATGCACCAAAGACACTAGGTATAATGGCCACTGTCACTTATTGCATTCTGTATGCACCAAAGACACTAGGTATAATGGCCACTGTCACTTATTTCATTCTGTATGCACCAAAGACACTTGGTTTAACGGCCACTGTCACTTATTGCATTCTGTATGCACCAAAGACACTAGGTTTAACGGCCACTGTCACTTATTGCATTCTGTATGCACCAAAGACACTAGGTTTAACGGCCACTGTCACTTATTGCATTCTGTATGCACCAAAGACACTAGGTTTAACGGCCACTGTCACTTATTGCATTCTGTATGCACCAAAGACACTTGGTTTAACGGCCATTGTCACTTATTGCATTCTGTATGCACCAAAGACACTTGGTTTAACGGCCATTGTCACTTATTGCATTCTGTATGCCCCAAAGACACTAGATATAACGACCACTGTGACTTATTGCATTCTGTATGCACCAAAGACACTTGGTTTAACGGCCACTGGCACTTATTGCATTCTGTATGCACCAAAGACACTAGGTTTAACGGCCACTGTCACTTATTGCATTCTGTATGCACCAAAGACACTTGGTTTAACGGCCACTGGCACTTATTGCATTATGTTAACTGTGTTGTCTGTCAAGGAGAATGTCCAAGGAGTTTGATGACACCTTACAAGAAATATATCCGATCTACGTACATCAAGTAAGTTGGTGTGATTGTGTGTGTGTGTGTGTGTGTGTGTGTGTGTGTGTGTGTGTGTGTGTGTGTGTGTGCGTGCGTAACATGCGTGCATGCGTGTGTTTGTGTGTCTATATATATATGTGTGTGTGTGTGTGTATGTATGTGTGTGTGTGTGTGTGTGTGTGTGTGTATGCATGTGTGTGGGTGTGTGTGTGTGTGTGTGTGTGTGTGTGTAAATGTGTCTATGTGTGTCTGTACGTCAGAATATGTGCAAACACTTTGCATGTCACACTCGTAACAGCTGACATCAGATTACATGTGTGTCTTTGTGTGTCTGTGTCTGTGTCTGTTCGTGTGCCTGTGAGTGTGCATGCGTGTGTGTGTGGTTTTTCTAGTCCATTGTTCAAAATAAATTTCATCATTTTTGCCCTGATAACATTTTGAAAATGCAAGTTCTGTCCAGGAAATTGAACAGCAGCCAGAAATAGACGATATGATCGAGATTCATGAACACCACGAAGAGATGCCCCTGGAGCTCGGCGAAGGACAGTATGACGAAATATTCTACGACGTCACACACCACAACGCCAACAAAAGCAGCATTCGAGTGAAAAGAGACGGACCCGAAACGCCCACACAAATCGACCAAAGTATCGAACAAAACAACGTTCGTAAAAGCGGCAACATGGAGACTGTGTCAGAAACCGGTTACAGTGATCGGAGCAAAATTTGTGGAAGCAGAAAGGAATCTCCAATGAAGAAGTCTGCCAGTAAAACTCCATTTCGTCAGCAAACTAGAAACAGCGTCGGCAAAAGTCCCATGCGTCAGAAAATTAACGACTTTTACAAAAATCACATTCGCCAGAAGATCATGAACGGCCTCAGCAACAAGATTCCGTTTCTTAGAGACAGTGAGACCACTTCAAGTAACGACAACGAGTCGTTTGACGCATAGAGCAACAAAAGTTGTCTTCTTAACCTATTCTGAGAAGCAGCTGTGACGGGAAACTGTTTACTGCTGTGTCTTGTAATGCGAATACAGGGGCGGATCTGGGTTTTGAAAGGGGGGGTGCAAAGTTCTTTTTGTTTTTTTTGTTTGTATCTTATCAGCGAAGGCGCGAAGCGCCGAACCGATGGCGCGAAGCGCCGAGCATGCTAGGGGGGTCCGGGGGCATGCCCCCCCGGAATTTTTTTTTAAAAAGGAGGCAAAATTGTGCAATCTGGTGCAATCTGAGCGTGTAAAGTGCTATTTTCAGGTGATACATTTTTCTTCTTTTTTTTTTTTTCCTTCTTTTTTTTTTGGTTTTTTTTTGTCCCGCTGGGGGGGGGGGGTGCAATTGCACCCATTGCACCCCCCCCCCCCCCAGATCCGCCCCTGCGAATAAGTTATGAAAACGTGTCGCTTTATTTATTCATTTATTCATTCCAAAACCACTGCCTCTTCAAAAGAGGAACATTGTAGTAGGCCTACTTTCTCGTCGGTACTTACCATCACCAACAAGACGCTAAAAGGCTCATCAAATAAAATAAAAAAATTCGATTAATTTGAAGAATTAAAAAAGAAAATGTTTTAGCCTTCATTGGTTAGAACTGTTAACGATAAAATTATGATCTAATCGCTTTGCTCCTTTTATCAATAACGAGCGATTGGTTACTTTTTTTTATCGATAGAAAATGTCCACCAATGACATGTAAAGTTGTTGATAACATTTATCGATTTGATGAGCCTTTTGGCGTTCCATATGTTACTGCAGGTGAAAACAAAACTCAACCGATGATAAGAAGTTAGGCCCCCTATATGGAATCATAAATATGACTGAGAAAGAAGGAAAACAAAAAGCTCAAGGTGCTAATTTCAATGGTGAAAATAGTGAGAAATAAATAAAATGCAATAAAAGTCATTTTGAAAATACGTCGGTTTGGCAATGTACATGTGAGTGCGTGAGTGTGTGCTTGCATGCACTGTGCTTGTTTGCGTGCGTGTATGCCTGCGTCGTGTGTGCATATGCGTGTGTGCGTGATAGCTCGCGTGTGTGTGTGTGTCCGTGTGTGCGTGTGTCTGAGTGTGTGTATGTCTGTGTGTGAAAGCACAGGAGCTTGTATCAAAGCGCCGGTCGATCATCATTATTTTACTCCTTCATGTTTACTGTACCCTTACTACAGTCAAACACGCTTAAGCCAAACTCGCCCGGGGAATGAAAAATCGTTTCGCTTATCCGAGTTTGCGCATATCCGAGTTCGGATAAGCCAAACCTTTCCCGAGAAATTACCCTGCAGTTCGGCTTAAGCGAGTTTTTTTCCAGGACAAGTTGTAAAATCACTTCGAATGTCTCTCTCTCTCTCTCTCTCTCTCTCTCTCTCTCTCTCTCTCTCTCTCTCTCTCTCTCTGCGTGGTGTGTGTGTGTGTGTGTGTGTGTGTGTGTGTGTGTGTGTGTGTGTTTAAATGAATAAGATCAAAACAGTGACAAGTTACAAGTGCTTTCTTCAGTGGGGCTTTATTAATACCTCAAAGCCAACTGTAAAAATAAATGGTGAAAACAGTGACACATCTCAGAAACAAAACCAAACATTCCACAAGCAACTACGCTTTTGTTAAAAGGATTTTAAGTAAATCATAATAAATGTATTGTTTAATGAAACCATCTCCATTAAAGAAAGAAAAGAAACAAAATTAGACAATTTGTCTCTGTGGTCATAAATCAAGATCAAATCTCCGTAAACATAGATTGTAGGCAAATGTTTTGTTTTGCTGCATGTTTATTGTGGTTTGATCTTCACCACTCGCTCAAAATGAGCACATACATTCCTTAGGTAGATTTGCTCTTCACACAGATCTGTTCCTTCTACACGTCGACATCAGTTTCCCCGCATACTCAAAAACAGGTGACGTGTTCGTTTCCGTAGGATAATTATAGCCGTGACGAAATAATTATGTTTATCTTCCTGACGTGTTTTTCAAGCAATAACAAAAAAACAAAAAAGAAAGTCTCTCCGACAGTGTTTAGAGTTTGGCTTATCTGTCAAAATCACGTTTGAGATATCCGTGTTTGAGTTAGCTATTTTTTGACAGAGTTTGGCTTATCCGAATTAGAAATAGTCTTACAAAGAGGGGGGTCTGGCGGGGAATTGGTTTTGGTTTCTGATATCCGAGTTTTTTGCTTAAGCGTGTTTCGTTTAGGCGAGTGCGGCTGTACTACTATTTACTACAAGGAATATACTATGTAGTGAATAGTAGCAGTAAGGGTACAGTTAGTTAGTTAGTTGTTTTGGCTTTTTGGGTCCAGCAGACCATATAGGCCAAATCAGGACCCCGAGGGTACAGTAAGCATGAAGGAGTAAATAATGATCAAAGGGCGCTTTGATACAAGCTCCTGTGATCGAGATAAAGATCAGACCATAGATGTGTATTATCAGACAGAGACAGAGTTTTTGACTGGTCCTTGAGAAAAGAACTTCTTGCGTCATAAATTTACGTCACGACAAAAGATCGTCATTCACTAGGCATAGAGAAGAGTTGTGAATGCATGTTGCAAGAACATGCGTGGATTATTTTGTCAAGGAATGTCGAGTTTTGAGGTGATGTTGATTCTTGGTATGCTACACCGTAAGTAACGTGCAACAGCTAGGTTTAAGTGCGCGCGCGAGTGTGTGTGTATGTGTGTGTGTGAATAGAATAGAATAGAATAGAATAATGTTTATTGTCATGAACCAGTA
Organism: Littorina saxatilis; assembly: GCF_037325665.1. Classification (NCBI taxonomy): domain Eukaryota; kingdom Metazoa; phylum Mollusca; class Gastropoda; order Littorinimorpha; family Littorinidae; genus Littorina; species Littorina saxatilis. Next base: position 62,529,340 of record NC_090261.1, read on the forward strand.
AAGTTATTGACACAACAAACAACAAATAATGCATTATACAATGCTAAAACAATCCGTAACAAATTTGCCAAGACGAACTTGAACTTCGTCTTCTAAAAATAAGTTACTTGGATTTTTGTTAGCATATTTCATATTGATATGTGAAGCATCTTCTTTAAATTCATCCCTTAATTTAACATATTTATTGCATTTATCTAGAAAATGTATTTCATCTTCTATGACATTGCATTCAATACAAAGACGATTTTGTTGTGTGTGTGTGTGTGTGTGTGTGTGTGTGTGTGTCTGTCTGTCCGTCTGTCCGTCTGTCTCTGTTTGTCCTGTTGTATTGTCGTTGTAAAAGCTGTTGTTGTTGTTGGTGTGTGTGTGTGTGTGTGTGTATGTGAGTGTGTGTGTGTGTGTGTGTGTGTGTGTGTGTGAGTGAGTGCGTGTGTGTGTGTGTGTGTGTGTGTGTGTGTGTGTGTGTGTGTGTGTGTGTGTGTCTGTCTTTTTGACTGTCTCTTTGTCTCTGTTTTTACATTTAGTCAAGTTTTGACTAAATGTTTTAACATAGAGAGGGAATCGAGACGAGGGTCGTGGTGTATGTGTGTGTGTGTGTGTGTGTGTGTGTGTGTGTGTGTGTGTGTCTGTGTCTGTGTCTGTGTGTCTGTGCGTGTGTGTGTGTAGAGCGATTCAGAGTAAACTACTGGACCGATCTTTATGAAATTTTACATGATAGTTTCTGGGTATGATATCCCTAGACCTTTGTTTTCATTTTTTGGATAAACGTCTTTGATGACGTCATATCTGGCTTTTTGTAAAAGTTGAGGCGGCACTGTCACACCCTCATTTTTCAATAAAATTGATTGAAATTTTGGCCAAGTAATATTCGACGAAGGCCGGACTTTGGTATTGCATTTCAGATTGGAGGCTTACAAATTGATTATGACTTTGGTCATTAAAAATCCGAAAATTGTAATTAAATTTTTGTTTTTTTATAAAACGATCTAAATTTAGGTTCATCTTATTCTTCATCATTTTCTGATTCCAAAAACATATAAATATGTTATATTTGAATTAAAAACAAGCTCTGAAAGTTAAAAATATAAAAAATTATGTTTAAAATAAAATTTCCGAAATCGATTTAAAAACAAGTTCGTCTTATTCTTTGTCGGTTCCTGATTCCAAAAACATATAGATATGATATGTTTGGATTAAAAACACGCTCAGAAAGTTAAAGCGAAGAGATGTACAGAAAAGCGTGCTGTGCAGCACAGCGCAACCGCTACCGCTCTAAACAGGCTCGCCTTTTGTACGAGCGGCGGACTGCGGTCATTGTGAAAAAATGCAGTGCGTTCAGTTTCATTCTGTGAGTTCCACAGCTTGACTAAATGTAGTAATTTCGCCTTACTCGACTTGTTATTGGTGTATTTTCGTTGTTAAAGCTGGCGTTGTTGTGCCTGTATGTGTCTATTTCAGTATCTGACTGTGACTCTTTTCATGTGTGCTTGATCATGAACGTTCACACACACACACACACACACACACACACACACACACACACACACACACACACACACACACACACACACACACACACACACACACACACACTAGCACCCCCTCCTGGCACACACACACACACTTCCCCCTCTCTCCTCCCCCCTACCGCACTCTCTCCCCCTCTTATTCGTGTCTTTTTTTCCAGCACTCGGCGCATTAGTCGTCAAATTTATAGGCTGCATGACGGAGACAAAAGTGGCCAAAGAGGTGCTACAGATGGAAATGCTGCAGGAAAAGCCGACGAAAGAAGAAAAAGAGCGCATTGACATCCTGGTTCGCTCCAGGGGTCCATTTGCAACAATGCCGGTCGGGACATTCAGCGGGATGACCGTACAAGTGTGTGTGCAGCGGTGCTGGATGGCTCGTAACCACTACGCTGCGATCAAGGTAGAGAACACAAATTGTTAAGCTCGTTACAGGTTATAGACAAAAAGGAATACTAAAGAAAATTTAAAAAAAATTAAAATAAAATGAAAGACAGAGCGAGAACGGAGTGCAGAAGAAAAAAAGTGAAAGCTGCATGCTCGGATGAAAAAATAAACTACAAAATGTTCGTGCCATGCAAAGTTTCGAACCCGGCACCTACGCCTTACCACATGAGCGCCCTACGCAATTGAGCTATCGTGAGCACGTCGAAATCTAGCCTCTCTTTAACACGGGGGATAACCGGTCAAATGCCGAACAGAAGCCGAATGCCGCTCATGACACGTGTGAAGGCAAGTTTTGTCTGTTTTCTAGGTATTGTTTGATTTATGTCGGGATTTAAGGTAAGCTACTGATTCAGCGATGACTAAATTTGTTTCTCGATGCATAAAAAGTCAGGGAGCGATTGATATTTGCCCGTAAATATCCTTCAAAGCTGAAAATGTCCGCGATCGAGCACCGGAAATGGCTGTTCGATGGGTTTTGCAAGTAGAAATGTGCTTTATTTCACCAAATCAGCTCGTATTTGGTGTGGGTACGGGATTCTAGAGGACGAAGGAGTCATAAGAGGTGCAAAGAAGTGCTATTTGGGAGTAGAATAAATCTTCCGAGACAGTAGACAAGAGAAGGTCATATTTGAGAGAGGAGCGCGTAGGCCGATTGTCTTTCCGACAAGCGAATGATACAGCAGATTAATCATTCGTTTTGACCAGAAACCTAGTCTCTAGTTTTTATGAATGAGTTTTTTAATTAAAACAATCACGAGAACTCTCTCGCTTAGCCTAATGGCTGTTCGATGGGTTTCGCAAGTAGAAATGTGCTTTATTTCACCAAATCAGCTCGTATTTGACATCGGTTTGGTATATATATATATTTTCTAATCCTACCGCGAACTGGATAGCAGACGCGGCACGACTGTTGCACCACACTTTGAAGGGGATATAGCTCAGTTGGTAGCGCGCTGGATTTGTATTCAGTTGGCCGCTGTCAGCGTGAGTTCGATCCCAGGTTCGGCGGAAATTTATTTCAGAGTCAAATTTGTGTGCAGACTCTCTTCGGTGTCCGAACTCCCCCCCCCCCCCCCCCCCCCCCCGTGTACACTACATTGGGTGTGCACGTTAAAGATCCCACGATTGACAAAAGGGTCTTTCCTGGCAAAAATTGCTTAGGCACAGTTAATAATTGTCTACCTATACCCGTGTGACTTGGAATAATAGGCCGTGAAAGGTAAATATGCGCCGAAATGGCTGCAATTACTGGCCGTATAAAATTTCATCTCACACGGCATCACTGCAGAGCGCCTAGAACTGTACCCACGGAATATGCGCGATATAAGCCTCATTGATTGATTGATTGAAGTAATCCCACACTTTGAAGTAAATTACTTCAAAGTGTGGGGATGTGCCCCACACTTTGAAGTAAACCCATTTTTTACTTCAAAGTGTGGGGGATCTTCCCACACTTTGAAGTAAACTCAGTTTTTACTTCAAAGTGTGGGGGGATCTTCCCACACTTTGAAGTAACTTACTTCAAAGCGTGGGACTTTTGCATCGCCTGTTTGAGCCTGATGATTTTGTCAAAAAAAATGGCAAAGTCTTTTGGATGAGTGAACAGAAAAAGTGAGCGAGCCAAGAAACATAGGGATGTTTGTTATCAGGCTTTCAAGGCATATGTACTCGATGACTATACTCGCTAATTGCTTTACCAACAGCTGGAGACATGCTAAATTAAGTTCCCTGCAAAATATTGTGGTCTAGGACCCCTTCAATGTTGAGATATGTTAATTTTCATTTTGATCTGGATCGTCCTATTTATAGATTTGGCAACACATGTAACGTTGATGCAAGGGAGCTAACACCGCGGCTTTGTTGACATCCTCACTTTTTCAGAGGCTAGAACAAGCTGTAATGCATGTATTATGGTCCGCGCATGGTGACATATCGTCATTATATGGTCTTATGGTGCGTTTGACATCGATTATGGGCAAACTACACTTTGTAAACACGGGAGCGCGTACATATGCCTTTAAGCAATGTCCCATTGTTGAGTATGACGAAAACTCGTGGTGACGATTTTAAAACATGTTGGGTCACGCATGGTCCAACCTTACATGGTCCAACCTTACATGGTCCAACCTTACATGGTCCAACCTTACATGGTCCAATCTTACATGGTCCAACCTTACATGGTCCAATCGTGCATGGTCCAATCTTACATGGTCCAATCTCACATGGTCCAACCTTACATGGTCCAATCTTACATGGTCCAACCTTGCATGGTCCAACCTTGCATGGTCCAATCTTACATGGTCCAATCTTACATGGTCCAACCTTACATGGTCCAATCTTACATGGTCCAACCTTGCATGGTCCAACCTTGCATGGTCCAACCTTACATGGACAACCTTACATGGTCCAACCTTACATGGTCTAACCTTACCATGTCCAACCTTACATGGTCCAATCTTACATGGTCAACCTTACATGGTCCAATCTTACATGGTCCAATATTACATGGTCCAACCTTACATGGTCCAACCTTACATGGTCCAACCTTACATGGTCCAATCTTACATGGTCCAATCTTACATGGTCCAATCTTACATGGTCCAATAATATATATGGACCATGTAAGATTGGACCATGTAAGGTTGGACCATGTAATGTTGGACCATGTAAGGTTGGACCATGTAAGATTGGACCATGCGTGACCCAACATGTTTTAAAATCGTCACCACGAGTTTTCGTCACACTCAACAATGGGACATTGCTTAAAGCCTGATAACAAACATCACTATGTTTCTTGGCTCGCTCACTTTTTCTGTTCACTCATCCAAAAGACTGCCATTTTTTTGACAAAATCATCAGGCTCAAACAGGCAATGCAAAAGTCCCACGCTTTGAAGTAAGTTACTTCAAAGTGTGGGAAGATCCCCCCACACTTTGAAGTAAAAACTGAGTTTACTTCAACGTGTGGGAAGATCCCCCCACACTTTGAAGTAAAAAATGGGTTTACTTCAAAGTGTGGGGCACATCCCCACACTTTGAAGTAATTTACTTCAAAGTGTGGGATTACTTCAAAGTGTGGTGCAACAGTCGTGCCGCGTCTGCTATCCAGTTCGCGGTAGGATTAGAAAAAATATATATATATATACCAAACCGATGTCAAATTTATACGAGCTGATTTGGTGAAATAAAGCACATTTCTACTTGCGAAACCCATCGAACAGCCATTAGGCTAAGCGAGAGAGTTCTCGTGATTGTTTTAATTAAAAAACTCATTCATAAAAACTAGAGACTAGGTTTCTGGTCAAAACGAATGATTAATCTGCTGTATCATTCGCTTGTCGGAAAGACAATCGGCCTACGCGCTCCTCTCTCAAATATGACCTTCTCTTGTCTACTGTCTCGGAAGATTTATTCTACTCCCAAATAGCACTTCTTTGCACCTCTTATGACTCCTTCGTCCTCTAGAATCCCGTACCCATACCAAATACGAGCTGATTTGGTGAAATAAAGCACATTTCTACTTGCAAAACCCATCGAACAGCCATTTCCGGTGCTCGATCGCGGACATTTTCAGCTTTGAAGGATATTTACGGGCAAATATCAATCGCTCCCTGACTTTTTATGCATCGAGAAACAAATTTAGTCATCGCTGAATCAGTAGCTTACCTTAAATCCCGACATAAATCAAACAATACCTAGAAAACAGACAAAACTTGCCTTCACACGTGTCATGAGCGGCATTCGGCTTCTGTTCGGCATTTGACCGGTTATCCCCCGTGTATAAGGGCCGACCGGACTTGGACGCCGTTTTACGGTATATGCGCCGCAGGCCGTTTTGTGCGTCGCGCGGGATTTGCCGAGTGGCCACACATCGACGATTTTTTTCACAACGCGGTATCAGTGGAGCGGGTCACCTGACAAGAAGGTTCAGTTGCATTCGACTGCCGCGCCGCGAGCGGCTGACGTCATCGCTCTGGTTTGCTCTGATTGGTCAAATTTCCGTCGTTCTATGTCTGTGTCATAGAAATTAGAACACGCGCTATTCTTCTGCAAATAACGCTTCGCGATCATACCACGCCGCGGCGCGCCCAACGGGGCCGTTTTGAGCATAAGTCAAATGTGGACAGGGTCGGCCGGGAGTGTCTGGACAGGCCTTTAGAGTATATATAATAAACCCTGAACGCATGCAGACCGCCGCGGGACGATGTTTCAACCCCAGACATGCGCGTTGACGTACACATTCACTTTCAGTTAAAAACTTCTTTGACAACAACTGAAACGAAAAAAAAAAATGTTATCTGGCTAGTGTACACGCCCATGCTTTGTAAAAGCTTCCATGCTTCGTGTATAAAGGTTTTAGGTCTCACTTAGCACATTTCTTCGACATCAAGTGTTAGGTTGAAACGCGCGTCCTCATGTGAAATCTTTAAATCAGCCGCTTAACAGGTAATTTATTTTCCTGGCCGGGTGCCAAAAGCGTGTAAAGCTAATATCTCCGTTTGCCTACCGTTAGGAACGTAATTGTTTGTACACACCCTTGGCCCCACAATTCCAAGCTACTCACCAAATTTGAGCTCAACTGACCCCAGAGTACCAGAGATACAGTCGAAACTCTTGAAGATGCAAACAAACAAACAAACAAACAAACAAACAAACAAACAATCAGAGCGAATCCTAAATAGCCCCTTTATGCAAGGCATAAAGGCGGCTATAATAACCAAACATGAAACAAGTAATGTACAATCAATGCAAACAGGATTTTTTTTGATTTTTTAGACAAATTGACAACCAAACAACCAAATAGAAAAAGAAAGCAGACACAACCAAAGCCCCCCCAACACACACACACATTTATATACACACACTCGGACATACGCACGCGCACAAATAGACACACGCGTGCGCACGCACGCGCGTACTAACACACACACATACACGCACACACTAACAATTACATACACTGCTGCCAAATATCTCATGCGTGACTGCTGTGCCGTGTCTCATGCCTAATGACTCCCTCGATATGTCGCATGTATGAGTCCCTTGCTCTCGTGTAATGTCTCATGTGTGACTTCTGTGGCATACAGGGGTCCCCAGAGTGCGCGTCCCTGCATCCTATACGCACTTGAAGCCGAAATCACGTACTAGAAATTCACGGAAAGGGTTTCGGGACGCACTAAACCTACTATATAGAGCGGGTCCCGGGACGCACTAAATTTCTGTTGTCGGGTGTCCCGTATACTCTTTTCAAACTGTAGTCGGCGGCTGAGTCAAAGTGCAAGCACACATTATGCCAGTTTCACGCGGGCGCAAAGTGTGCGTGTATTGCATTTGACAAGGTTCCTCGAATATCCTGGTAATAAAAAAACAACTCCATATCACATTATTCGCGATCACAATGCGTTATATGTACATAGGGGGTTTAGTGACCCGGGATTCTTGGGACCCTCTAAAACTCCGCTTAGGGGTTCCATGGACCCTCTAAACATTAACAGTGGGGGTCCCCGGACCCTGTAGGACGGGCGTCCGTGGGGACCCCGGGTATACCTCGTGCGTGACTCCTGTGATATGTTTCATGCGTGACTCCTGTGATATGTTTCATGCGTGACTCCTGTGATATGTTTCATGCGCGACTCATGTGATATATTTCATGCGCAACTCATGTGATATTGGGGCGGGGATATAGCTCAGTTGGTAGCGCGCTGGATTTGTATTCAGTTGGCCGCTGTCAGCGTGAGTTCGATCCCAGGTTCGGCGGAAATTTATTTCAGAGTCAACTTTGTGTGCAGACTCTCTTCGGTGTCCGAACCCTCCCCCCGTGTACACTACATTGGGTGTGCACGTTAAAGATCCCACGATTGACAAAAGGGTCTTTCCTGGCAAAATTGCTTAGGCACAGTTAATAATTGTCTACCTATACCCGTGTGACTTGGAATAATAGCCGCGAAAGGTAAATATGCGCCGAAATGGCTGCAATCTACTGGCCGTATAAAATTTCATCTCACACGGCATCACTGCAGAGCGCCTAGAACTGTACCCACGGAATATGCGCGATATAAGCCTCATTGATTGATTGATTGATTGATATGTTTCATGCGTGACTCCTGTGATATGTTTCATGTGTGACTCCTGTGATATGTTTCATGCGCGACTCATGTGATATGTTTCATGCGTGACTCATGTGATATGTTTCATGCGTGACTCCTGTGATATGTTTCATGCGCGACTCATCTGATATGTTTCATGCGCGACTCATGTGATATGTTTCATGCGCGAGTCATGTGATATGTTTCATGCGCGACTCATGTGATATGTTTCATGCGTGACTCCTGTGATGTGTTTCATGCGTGACTCCTGTGATATGTTTCATGCGCGACTCATGTGATATGTTTCATGCGTGACTCCTGTGATATGTTTCATGAGTGACTACTGTGATATGTTTCATGCGTGACTCTTGTGATATGTTTCATGCGCGACTCAAGTGATATGTTTCATGCGCGACTCATGTGTTATGTTTGAAGTGAAACTCCTTTGATGTGTTTCATGCGTGACTCATGTGATATGTTTCAAGCGCGACTCATGTGACATGTTTGAAGTGAAACTCCTTTGATGTGTTTCATGCGTGATTCCTGTGATATGTTTCATGCGCGACTCATGTGATATTTTTGAAGTGAAACTACTTTGATTTGTTTCATGCGTGACTCATGTGGTATGTTTCATGCGCGACTCATGTGACATGTTTGAAGTGAAACTCCTTTGATATGTTTCATCAGTAACTCCTGTGATAATTATGTTTTATGCGTGACTCTTTTGACATGATTTACGCGCGACTCCTGTGATATGTTTTATGCGTGACTCTTTTGACATGATTCACGCGTGACTCCTGTGATATGTTTCATGCGTGAATATTGTGACATGATTCACGCGAGACTTCTGTGATATGTTCCATGCGTGACGCCTGTGACATTTCTTCTGCGTGACTCCTGTGACATGTGACGATATCTCATGAGTGACTGATATGACCAATGCGTGACTAACATGGCATGCCTCATGAGCGACTGCCCTGACAAAGCTCACACGTGACAGCTGTAGCATGTCTTATGCATGACTCGCACGCCAACGTAACTGTGCAGAACGCCAACCGCTGTTACTGTGCCAAAAGCTTGGGAAGCTCGATGATGAAAGTGAACTCAACTCTTTGCTACGAAAGATGTAGCGGCAACTGTCGCCAGCGATGTGGCGGTCGTATGGCTTTGTCTGTCTATGAAACAGGTAGAGGAACACACACACATGCACACACACACACACACACACACACACACACACACACACACACACACACACACACACACACACACACACACACACACACACACACACACACACACACACACACACACACACACACACACACACACAATTACGCGTAAGTGGTTATGAAAACATGCAATCAAATGATGTATAAACAAAAAAAAGTTTTAAAAAAGTACCGTAATGACACCCCCCCCCCCCCCCCCCCCCCGCTACAGACACGGTACCTTTAATCATATTTCGTGTGTTTATTAATCAGGGTACGTGCAAGGGTCACCATCCCGTCCAAAGTATGCCGGTGGTGAGTAATTGTCTGCAGAGTTGCCAAAGTATGCCGGTGGTGAGTAATTGTCTGCAGAGTTGCCAAAGTATGCCGGTGGTGAGTAATTGTCTGCAGAGTTGCAAAAGTATGCCGGTGGTGAGTAATTGTCTGCAGAGTTGCAAAAGTATGCCGGTGGTGAGTAATTGTCTGCAGAGTTGCCAAAGTATGCCGGTGGTGAGTAATTGTCTGCAGAGTTGCCAAAGTATGCCGGTGGTGAGTAATTGTCTGCAGAGTTGCAAGAGTATGCCGGTGGTGAGTAATTGTCTGCAGAGTTGCAAGAGTATGCCGGTGGTGAGTAATTGTCTGCAGAGTTGCAAGAGTATGCCGGTGGTGAGTAATTGTCTGCAGAGTTGCAAGAGTATGCCGGTGGAGAGTAATTGTCTGCAGAGTTGCAAAAGTATGCCGGTGGTGAGTAATTGTCTGCAGAGTTGCAAGAGTATTTGAACAAGCATATTCACGTTTAGTTCAGAAGCTCACGAGGAGAGAAGAAGAGGATTGCAATAACTCATCTAAATTATTGTGGTGGCAACGACGACGACGATGACGATGATGATGGCGATGATGATGATGATGATGATGATGATGATGATGATGATGATGATGATGATGACGACGACGACGACGACGATGATGATGATGATGATGATGATGATGATGATGATGATGATGATGATGATGATGATGATGATGATGATGATGATGATGATGATGATGATGATGATGATGGTTAATCAATCAATCAATATGAGGCTTACATCGCGCGTATTCCGTGGGTACAGCTTTGGTAATACGCATTGTGCAACTTACATGTTTGTTAGAGAAGAACAGCTTCGGTAAGACGCGTCTTTGCATGTGCATGTTGGACAGAGAAATTTGAAGAAGACGAGTACAAGCCCCGCTTCCTGAACCCTGAAGAGATGGGCAAGTCCGTCGACAAGTTTAATAAAAATGGTCCCGTTGAGGACGTCCCTAACACTGGGGTTGAGGTCGTCGATGGTAAGTACACAATTTATTTGGTTAAAAAAAGGATAGGCAGGTGTGGGTTTTTTCTTCGTTTTTTTCTACATTATATGTATATTTTATTATGCATTGCGGTAAACACATTTGTTAACCAAATATTAAACTTCCAATCTGAAACTCAATCCTATTATGACAGGGTCAAAGAGTTCAAATTTATATGATGGAAAATCGGGCTTTCATAATCATCCGATCAATATTTTTTTAATTAATAGGGGTGAGATTACTCGAAACAATTACGCACGCACTCACGCAAACACACCCCTTCACACACACACACACCCGCATACACACACTCGGGGACCTCTAAATCCTTACAGTTATATATGAGGCGCCAACGCTTAGACCTGGGGACTGTAGAAGACAGCATCCACCAGCTGGATAGAGCAGCACAAGTCACAATCTTAGACCTGGGGACAGTAGAAGACAGCATCCACCAGCTGGATAGAGCAGCACAAGTCACCATCTTAGACCTGGGGACAGTAGAAGACAGCATCCACCAGCTGGATAGAGCAGCACGAGTCACCATCTTAGACCTGGGGACAGTAGAAGACAACATCCACCAGCTGGATAGAGCAGCACAAGTCACAATCTTAGACCGGGGGACAGTAGAAGACAGCATCCACCAGCTGGATAGAGCAGCACAAGTCACCATCTTAGACCTGGGGACAGTAGAAGACAGCATCCACCAGCTGGATAGAGCAGCACAAGTCACAATCTTAGACCTGTGGACAGTAGAAGACAGCATCCACCAGCTGGATAGAGCAGCACAAGTCACAATCTTAGACCGGGGGACAGTAGAAGACAGCATCCACCAGCTGGATAGAGCAGCACAAGTCACCATCTTAGACCTGGGGACAGTAGAAGATAGCATCCACCAGCTGGATAGAGCAGCACAAGTCACAATCTTAGACCGGGGGACAGTATAAGACAGCATCCACCAGCTGGATAGAGCAGCACAAGTCACCATCTTAGACCTGGGGACAGTAGAAGACAGCATCCACCAGCTGGATAGAGCAGCACAAGTCACCATCTTAGACCTGTGGACAGTAGAAGACAGCATCCATCAGCTGGATAGAGCAGCACAAGTCACAATCTTAGACCGGGGGACAGTAGAAGACAGCATCCACCAGCTGGATAGAGCAGCACAAGTCACCATCTTAGACCTGGGGACAGTAGAAGACAGCATCCACCAGCTGGATAGAGCAGCACAAGTCACCATCTTAGGCCTGGGGACAGTAGAAGACAGCATCCACCAGCTGGATAGAGCAGCACAAGTCACTATCTTAGACCTGGGTACAGTAGAAGACAGCATCCACCAGCTGGATAGAGCAGCACAAGTCACAATCTTAGACCTGGGGACAGTAGAAGACAGCATCCACCAGCTGGATAGAGCAGCACAAGTCACCATCTTAGACCTGGGGACAGTAGAAGACAGCATCCACCAGCTGGATAGAGCAGCACGAGTCACCATCTTAGACCTGGGGACAGTAGAAGACAACATCCACCAGCTGGATAGAGCAGCACAAGTCACAATCTTAGACCTGGGGACAGTAGAAGACAGCATCCACCAGCTGGATAGAGCAGCACAAGTCACCATCTTAGACCTGGGGACAGTAGAAGACAGCATCCACCAGCTGGATAGAGCAGCACGAGTCACCATCTTAGACCTGGGGACAGTAGAAGACAACATCCACCAGCAGGATAGAGCAGCACAAGTCACAATCTTAGACCGGGGGACAGTAGAAGACAGCATCCACCAGCTGGATAGAGCAGCACAAGTCACCATCTTAGACCTGGGGACAGTAGAAGACAGCATCCACCAGCTGGATAGAGCAGCACAAGTCACCATCTTAGACCTGTGGACAGTAGAAGACAGCATCCACCAGCTGGATAGAGCAGCACAAGTCACAATCTTAGACCTGTGGACAGTAGGAGAGAGCATCCACCAGCAGGATAGAGCAGCACAAGTCACAATCTTAGACCGGGGGACAGTAGAAGACAGCATCCACCAGCTGGATAGAGCAGCACAAGTCACCATCTTAGACCTGGGGACAGTAGAAGATAGCATCCACCAGCTGGATAGAGCAACACAAGTCACAATCTTAGACCGGGGGACAGTAGAAGACAGCATCCACCAGCTGGATAGAGCAGCACAAGTCACCATCTTAGACCTGTGGACAGTAGAAGACAGCATCCACCAGCTGGATAGAGCAGCACAAGTCACAATCTTAGACCGGGGGACAGTAGAAGACAGCATCCACCAGCTGGATAGAGCAGCACAAGTCACCATCTTAGACCTGGGGACAGTAGAAGACAGCATCCACCAGCTGGATAGAGCAGCACAAGTCACCATCTTAGGCCTGGGGACAGTAGAAGACAGCATCCACCAGCTGGATAGAGCAGCACAAGTCACTATCTTAGACCTGGGTACAGTAGAAGACAGCATCCACCAGCTGGATAGAGCAGCACAAGTCACCATCTTAGACCGGGGGACAGTAGTAGACAGCATCCACCAGCTGGATAGAGCAGCACAAGTCACCATCTTAGACCTGGGGACAGTAGAAGACAGCATCCACCAGCTGGATAGAGCAGCACAAGTCACCATCTTAGACCTGGGGACAGTAGTAGACAACATCCACCAGCTCGATAGAGCAGCACACGTCACCATCTTAGACCTGGGGACAGTAGAAGACAGCATCCACCAGCTGGATAGAGCAGCACAAGTCACAATCTTAGACCGGGGGACAGTAGAAGACAGCATCCACCAGCTGGATAGAGCAGCACAAGTCACCATCTTAGACCTGGGGACAGTAGAAGACAGCATCCACCAGCTGGATAGAGCAGCACAAGTCACCATCTTAGACCTGGGGACAGTAGAAGACAGCAGCCACCAGCTGGATAGAGCAACACAAGTCACAATCTTAGACCGGGGGACAGTAGAAGACAGCATCCACCAGCTGGATAGAGCAGCACAAGTCACCATCTTAGACCTGGGGACAGTAGAAGACAGCAGCCACCAGCTGGATAGAGCAACACAAGTCACCATCTTAGACCTGTGGACAGTAGAAGACAGCATCCATCAGCTGGATAGAGCAGCACAAGTCACTATCTTAGACCTGGGGATAGTCGAAGACAGCAGCCACCAGCTGGATAGAGCAGCACAAGTCACAATCTTAGACCTGGGGACAGTAGAAGACAGCAGCCACCAGCTGGATAGAGCAGCACAAGTCACTATCTTAGACCTGGGGACAGTCGAAGACAGCAGCCACCAGCTGGATAGAGCAGCACAAGTCACCATCTTAGACCTGGGGACAGTAGAAGACAGCAGCCACCAGCTGGATAGAGCAGCACAAGTCACCATCTTAGACCTGTGGACAGTAGAAGACAGCAGCCACCAGCTGGATAGAGCAGCACAAATCACTATCTTAGACCTGGGGACAGTAGAAGACAGCATCCACCAGCTGGATAGAGCAGCACAAGTCACCATCTTAGACCTGGGGACAGTAGAAGACAGCATCCACCAGCTGGATAGAGCAACACAAGTCACCATCTTAGACCTGGGGACAGTAGAAGACAGCAGCCACCAGCTGGATAGAGCAGCACAAGTCACCATCTTCGGGCTGCGAACGGGACACTGCCAACTCCTCTCCCATATGTATGGAGCTACAATCTCAGACACCGACCAATGCCCGTGTAACACAGGCATGCAAACCCCGCCCACACTATGCAGTCCTGCCCCTCCTTCAACGTCCCAAGACAGCAGACGTGGCCCAAGCCAATTGAGGCCCACGAGAAGCTGTGGGTATCGACAACGTCGCTGCGGCGGACTGCGGACTTCGCCATACAGACGGGATTGACAATGTAGCATGGCTTAGAACGCAGAAGAAGAAGAAGAAGAAGATATATGAGGTTCCAATGCAAAATGGACAACGGTACCCCTCAGAGTGGTAGTAGCAGCAGTGGCATGTATCATATATCACAACAACAAAAATAGACTGCCAACGTTCCAAAATTCGGAATAAAAAAACAAGAAACGTACGTTGTTGGAACGTTTAATTGTTGTCAAAACAAAACGTTACGTTCACAAAATTTAATATATCGACCCAGCGGTATATTTTACATTTTAAGATACTTACTTACTTACTTACTTACTTACTTACTTACGTACTGCCCGTTATACCGGTTGGCATATAGGGCAGCAACATTTTGAGATAAATGTTGTCTAATTAGTGTTTGTCTGTGCACAAGACTGCTGGGTCGATATATTTGTGAACGTAACGTTTTGTTTTGTCGATAATTAAACGTTCCAATAATGTACTTTTCTTGCGTTTTGGTTTGGGTATAATTCTATCATAATTACAGTCAAGCGCATTTTGGAAAGGTTAATTTGTGGGTCCCGTATTGAAAATAATGAATTTTATTTTTCGTGTACCGTTCAGAAGCAGAAGAGGCGGTGAATCCTATTGCAGTTGTGGTGGGGGTCCTGGCAAGCTGCGTGCTATTAGCGGGTGTCATCTTCGGGGTCTCTCGATATAAACAGTGAGAACAACTTGTCTTGTAAGTCAGAGATGGCCAGATCGTCCGCCTCATCGCCAGGGGCGAGACACAAAAATGCACCGGGCTTGTAGAAACCACCTGGCAACTCACCCGACTGGCCAGTACAACTTCCAGTCCAATGCAACACGTTTGGTCGTAACATCGACTTTCAAAGCCATAAACACTGCAGATGCCGCAACAGTGATATGTACCGGACCAGCGATATTTCTGGCAGGCTAGTGACTTTCTTGAAGTTACTCGCCCGGCTGGCGAATTAACATTTTGAGATTTAGCCATCTCTGCAAGTGTAGCATAATCAAGAGTTACTGTCAAATAATGGTGAAAAATGGTGTTATTCAACATACGAAAAACAATGAAGATGATTGACGAAACACCGATGACACAAAGAAGATGTACAACAAAGGGTCGCCCCGAGGTGAAGAAATGATAGTTTATACAATTCAAGTATAGACATTGGGAAAGTGAGAGTATTTCAATATATTTAATTTACTTGTCAATTAATCAATAAATCTCTCTATCTATCTCTCTATCTGTCTATCAATCAATCAATCAATCAATCAATCAATCAATCTATCTATCTATCTATCTATCTATCTATCTATCTATCTATCTATCTATCTATCTATCTAAGCATACCTACCAATCAATCAATCAATCAACCAATCAATCAATCAATCAATCAATCAACCAATTAATCAACCAATCAATCAATCAATCAATTTAACCAATCAACTAATCAATCAATACACAAAATAAATTCATCTTTTCCATCTTCACTGTTTAGTACTATCTTTTGCTTTGTGCAGTATCGACATATCTTGTCGTAGTTCGCCCACAATCTCCAACACCCCCTCCCTCCTCATCCTTCCTATAAAAATAAAGAAATATAGTAAAACAACATTCGACTGGGTGGCCGAGTGGTAACGCACTTGCGCTCGGAAGCGAGAGGTTGCGTGTTCAGGCCTGGGTCAGGCCGCAATTTTCTCCCCCCTTTCCTAACCTAGGTGGTGGGTTCAAGTGCTAGTCTTTCGGATGAGACGAAAAACCGAGGTCCCTTCGTGTACACTACATTGGGGTGTGCACGTTAAAGATCCCACGATTGACAAAAGGGTCTTTCCTGGCAAAATTGTATAGGCATAGATAAAAATGTCCATCAAATACCCGTGTGACTTGGAATAAAGTGTAAACAATTCCATCTCACACGGCATTAAGTCTCAGGGCTTGGAAACATTAATACACGCATGCAGGAAAAAAAAAAATGGGTAGCGCCGTATACTGTATGGCAGCTCGCTTTCCCCAGGGAGAAAGCAGCCCGAATTTCTGTGAGGTTACCCTCATGGACTGTATAAAATCTTATCTTATCTTATCTGAGGAACAATTAAGATACTACACAAAAGTAAAATAGCGACGATTCTCTTCATTTTGCGCTGAATGGAGGCATTGGGTCCAAATACTTATTTTTATTTTCAGGAACAAATCTCCAAAAAACGTCAAACTACCGGATCAGATAGACATGCCGGTAAGGTCACGCCTTTGAAAGAAGGATAAGAAGTCTGAAATGGAAGCACAAGCGCGCGCGCACACATACATACATGGTGGCCGAATGGAAGACTAATCAACACACTATTTGTTAGTGTGTACAGGGCTCCCCACAGACGCTCCTCCTATAGAGGTCCCGGGACCCCCACGTTCAGTTTCTAGAGGGTCCATGGACCCCCACTGCAGAATTGTAGAGGGTCCCAAGGGTCCAAAAGCCGAAAAGTCCCGTTGTACTCATAAAATATTTTTTGTCGCTCATAGTTTACTGTGAAGTGTCTTTATCATTGACATATTTTAGGTGGACATCGCACACACACACACACACACACACACACACACACACACACACACACACACACACACACACACACACACACACACATTTTGAGATTATATATTTATATATATATACTTTTGCATCGGTTTCAACCTCCTTTCCGATTTACTTCGCGTGAAATTGACATCGGTGCTTGCAAAATCTGTAAGCTGTATCTCTAGTACGTAATAGCTGACGATTGCAGTCTGAAAACAGTATCTACGGTACGCACGATAAAGGGAATTTAGTGCGTCCCAGGACCCGCTTTTTGAAGCTTTAGTGCGTCCCGGGACCCCTACACACATTTCTAGTACGTGTTTTCGGCTTCTTGTGCGTATAGGACGCAGGAACGCGCGCAGTGGGGAGCTCTGGTGTGTGTGTGTGTGTGTGTGTGTGTGGCTGGCTGTGTGTGTGTGTGTGTGTGTGTGTGTGTGTGGCTGGCTGTGTGTGTGTGTGTGTGTGTGTGTGGCTGGCTGTGTGTGTGTGTGTGTGTGAGTGTGTGTGTGTGTGTGTGTGTGGCTGGCTGTGTGTGTGGCTGGCTGTGTGTGTGTGTGTGTGTGTGGCTGGCTGTGTGTGTGTGTGTGTGTGTGTGTGTGTGTGTGTGTGTGTGTGTGTGTGTGTGTGTGGCTGGCTGTGTGCGTACGTGCGTGTATGCATGTTGATGTGCGCGCGTACGTGCGTGCGTGCGTGCGTGCGGGATCCGGTGTGTGTAATTGTCGGTGTATGCCAATAACATCGCATCGCAACTTCGCGGATTATCAAATTTAATTTCTATCATCCATTCTTACTTTTCTTCCAACAGAAAGCAAGCGAAGAAACGGAACAATCAGAGCAGAAGAAAAAGAAAAAGAAGAAAAAGAAAAAGAAAAAGGGAGACAAGAAAAAGGGAGACAACAAGAAAAAGGGAGACAAAAAAAAGGGAGACGACAAGAAAAAGGGAGACAAGAAAAAGAGAGACAATAAAAAGAGAGGCAAGAAAAAGAAATCAAAGAGTGAAGAAAAGAACACATCCGAAAACAATTCAATCATGATACGGATGGGCAATTTCAGTACAGACAGTGACAAGGGTGATTCAACGGAAAGTGACAGTTGTGATTCGCAGACAGCGTTGCTACTTTGAACGGTGATTCTGAGCATCTGATACTCGAACAACAATAAGCGCGTGTGTGTACAATTATCAAATGGGCTATTTGTGCGTGTGTGTGTGTGTGTGTGTGTGTGTGTGTGTGTGTGTGTGGTGTGTGTGTGTGTATGTGTGTGTGTGTGCGTGTGTGTGTGTGTGTATGTGTGTGTGTGTGCGTGTGTGTGTGTGTGCGTGTGTGTGTGTGTGAGTGTGTGTGTGTGTGTGTGTGTGTGTGTGTGTGTGTGTGTGTGTGTAAAGGAAATCACAAGTAACACTGTAACAGGCAGAGTTTGACAGTGATATCTGTCACGTTACATAGATCACAGAAGGTGATTATGAACGGTTAGTTACTACTAACTAACCACACCACGATCCACTCTCGCAGTCATACAAAAAGATAAAATCAACAAAAGTATAAGTTTCAGACGCCTGTTTATATAGGGGAAGGGCCCCTAATATGGACCACTTTTTGTTTATTGCTGATAACTAGCTTGTTTTCTTGCGAAGAAGTTTCATTTTGTGGTTGGTAGTCCTTCTCTCTTAGTTTAACCGTTAGGCCTAATTAGAGTGAAATAGCTTTGATAGACCTTCAGCAAAAATTAAATGCACAAAAAATCACAAATGGTCCATAATTATTAGGAGCCTGGGCGCCCAATATGGACCAGTGAAGCGGCCTTCACGAATCACTGTAAAAAGTCCCCCTATACTTCAAAATAACATGATACAACTTAGTGTGCAAGTCAGACTAATTCAAATATGCTTTAGATTTAGCTGTTTCGGGTTGATGAGAGCATTATTTGAAGCACACCAGGAAACTGAAGAAGCTTATCAAAAACAGAGTGAAAATAAGGGAAATTATCAAAAAAGACTATTTGTAATATTTTTATGAAATCTCGAGGGCTAGTTATAGGTTATTTTCAGCAAGCTTCTTAATGAATTAATTAAAATTGCCTTTAGTTTTTATTTTCTTTGATTTGTTGAAGGTGGTCCATATTAGGGGACTCACACATACTTTGAGGTTTTGCTATTATTTTTTGTTTGCAGTAGAAACTCGGGGCACACACTGTTAAAATGTAACAAATACTGTCTTAGCTGTCATATATAGCCAGTTTTGTGTTATGAAAGCTTTGGCTGTGGACAGAAACGAGTCCGTTTTAGGCGGCAAATTTAGAGTGAATGCTGCCAAAAGTGAAAAAAAGCGAAAAAGCCTAACGGTTTTCAGGTTTGTGTTTCGGCAACATGTTTTGACATGTGCAACTTATCCAGAGAGGGTGAATAAAGCGAATGAAATTGTTTGAGCGCTCTAGCGCGCGCCGTTAGTTTGTCAGAACAGGAGGTGGTCCATATTAGGAGCCGGTCCATATTAGGAGCCTTTCCCCTACTATCTCGCCACCTCCCTCGAGACTTCACTCCAAAAGATGTTTTACGTTTAAAACGTAAAAATAGGTAACTGACAAAAATGCCAGTTAAAGTTTAGAAAATGATAATACCGTAACACGCTGAGCTCGTGTAAAGACAGAAAAAATATCTGTTATGCAAAAGCGCTGGTTAAGCAGGTGTCATACACCCCACGTTGTCACCACTCAAATGAAATCACAAATATAAAAGATGACTATTTGGTAAATAGGGTGCAATGACATGGTACACTGTCTTAGCTTTTTGCCACTGAATGGGCGACCCGTAAATAGTTTATCTCCACAACTGCTCCGTTGACTGTAGTGCCGGTTGGCGTTGAACGAAGCAGGGAATAGTGGGGATATCAGGCGCCTCACTCAGTCGATGAAGGTCCTCCCCGTGGTCACCATAAATGGTAAGGAGTGTAGATGGGTAGGACGACGACAGCAACAGCAAATCACCAGGTTACAGCGTGCAGTGGTTCCGGTTACAGCATCACCGCAAAGATAATACAGCGGCTCCAGCACCGATAAGTAGGTAGGCATACACAAAACACAAATAAATACATTCAGTTACCTTGAGAGACAGTTGTCGCGAAAACCCTAGTGGGTGGTAATGCACTGCATCCTCCCCCCCCCCCCCTCAAATTTTCCAGTAACTTGAGGGTAGTGGTGGCAGCACACCTTCTCCCTCCTTCGCTGGCCAGGCCACACAACACCGGCCACACCGACACCATGCCCTGAAATTGAGAAATCAATATAATTCTACCTTGTAATACACAACCCATTCATTTTGGTACGGACGTTTCTCTCGTGTCTTAATTTTTTTAATTTTGTTTAGTAATCACACTCGATTCACAAGTGAAAATTCCGCGTCTCTCCATAATCTATATATATATACGGCTTGTGTGTGTGTGTGTGTGTGTGTGTGTGTGTGTGTGTGTGTGTGTGTGTGTGTGTGTGTGTGTGTTCGCGATACACGGCCAAAGTTCTCGATGGATCTGCTTCAAATTTAGTGGGCATATTCAGGTAGACCCCGGACACAACCTGGTCGATGAGAATTTTCAACACGTGCTCTCAGCGCGCAGCGCTGAACCGATTTTGGTTTTTCTGTTCATCTTCCCAGATCCATTCCCAGTAACTCTTCCTTATCTTCTCCAGTGTTTTGCGTTTATCTCCCTTCCTTCGTGTGGCGTCAATCCATATTACCGTTACTATTTTTAGAAGGTCACTGTCCACAACGCTTTCATCCCGGCGAAGCCGGATATTCCCGGTACTATTTTTAGAAGGTCACTGTCCACGACGCTTTCATCCCGGCGAAGCCGGGTATTCCTCTACTTCTTCCCGGCGAAGCCGGGTATTCGGCTCTAATTCTTCCGGCGAAGCGGGTAATCATCTAGTACTACATACACCATTACATGCATACAGGATGATACACGGTACGTGTGTACCGTTGTGAGAAGTAAAGGTCAAACTTCAGAAAGACAGCTATACTAAATTACGATTCTCACATGAACTCCTCACCAATACACAATCCCTTGCACACTAGCGAGCAAATGCTGACACCTGAATTTTGAACAACAAAGCAACACGAAAGAAGTTATCAGCAGGCGACAGATTTGCCGCGTACAAGTGAATGCTTTTTACCTTTCATCATCTTCTGCAGCAGGGATGTCATCGTCCGCTTCGTCCACGATACTGCTCCCGTCGCTGCTGCCACATTCTTCATCTTCAGAAGACTCCCGCAAAGATGGATGCTGGAGGCTCAAAACTGATGGTTCGGCTGCTAAAGTTGCTTCTGCCATGATCCCCACTGTGACGTCATCGGAATTTGTACCCAGATTTCACCACTTCCGTAGTCTCGTAGTCATTGTTTACGTAAATAATTCATTGTTTACGTAAATAATGATTTATTTACGTAAACAATATATTATTTAGACTTATATTACATTGTTTATAAACAATCAGCAATGTTTCTGAATAAATCCTTATTTACGTAAACAATGAATTATTTACGTAAACAATTCATTGTTTAGGTAAATAATGAATGGTTTACGTAAACAAAAAATTATTTAGAATTGTTTTACATTGTTTATAAACAATTACTTATTTAGCACATGAGCTTCTAAATAATGATTATTTAGCTAAAACTGGTGAAAAAAACATGAAAAAGTATCCAAATAATTATTTGACAAACGGAATGCCATAAGCACAAGACCAAGTGCGCACGAAAAAGATCCTGTAATCCATGTCAGAGTTCGGTGGGTTATAGAAACACGAAAATACCTAGCATGCTTCCTCCGAAAAAAGCGTATGGCTGCCTAAATGGCGGGGTAAAAAACGGTCATACACGTAAACTTCCACTCGTGCAAAAAACACGAGTGTACGTGGGAGTTTCAGCCCACAAACGCAGAAGAAGAAGAAGAAGTAGTAGGCCTACTTTCTCGTCGGTACTTACCATCACCAACAAGACGCTAAAAGGCTCATCAAATAAAAAAAATCGATTAATTTGAAGAATTAAAAACGAAAATGTTTTAGCTTTCATTGGATAACGATAAAATTGAGATATCCAATCGCTTTGCTCCTTTTATCAATAACGAGCGATTGGTTACTTTATTGTATCGATAGAAAATGTCCACCAATGACATGTAAAGTTGTTGATAACATTTATCGATTTGATGAGCCTTTTGGCGT
>NC_090261.1:62554087-62604087 GCF_037325665.1 Littorina saxatilis
CACACAAAACACACACTCATAGTCATACGCACATCCCGTGATCGGGAGGTCGTGGGTTCGAACCCCGGCCGGGTCATACCTGACTTTAAAATTGGCAATCTAGTGGCTGCTCCGCCTGGCGTCTGGCATTATGGGGTTAGTGCTATAGGACTGGTTGGTCCGGTGTCAGAACAGGGGCGGACGAGGGGGGGGTTTCTGGGGTTTCCGGAAACCCCCCCCCAGCCAAAAAATAAAAATATTTTTGTGTGTTTTTTTGGGTTGAGTTTCAATTTTGTGGGTATTAATCAGTGACAAAATCTGCTGCCTGGAACTGGTAATGATCATCCTCAGAATGCACCAGCTTGCACCATTTTGCATCCTTTTTTTCAAAATTTTCCGGGGGGGCATGCCCCCGGACCCCCCTAGCAAGCTAGGCGCTTCGCGCCGTCGGCTCGGCGCTTCGCGCCTTCACACCCATATCTTCACAATATACTTTTGGAAACCCCCCCCATAAAATGAACTGATCCGCCCCTGCAGAATAATGTGACTGGGTGAGACTTCTGTCTTGTGTGTGGCGCACGGCATGTCAAAGCAGCACCGCCCTGATATGGCCCTTCGTGGTCGGCTGGGAGTTAAGCAAACAAACAAACAAATACGCACATAGACAGACGGACACACACACCTTTACAAACAAACACATATACACACTCACACACACACAAACATACACACAAATTCATGCACACACATATTCACACACACACTCTCTCCCTCTCTCTCTCTCTCTCTCTCTCTTTCTTACACACACACACACACACACACACACACACACACACACACACACACACACACACACACACACGCGCGTACAGACTCATGCGCACACACACACACACACACACAAACAGTAACACTGACACATGTGCACAAAATGAACACATACACACACCGCGCGAGAGAAAAAGACTACAAGGAGGCATGACGTCATGATGCATTAATTGACGTCACCGTGACGTAATCTTCTTACGCGAGCTTTATCCATAGACTTGGAAACTACGGAATTTCTACCCGTCCAAAGCGGCATTGGGTGGCGTTTGCTCAAAAAATGGGGGAGCCTACTGCACCCACCGTATTTTTGTTAGTATGGTCCCAATATTTGGTGAACTTCCATCTTCAACTGTAGCCCGTAGCCGGGCACAAAGAATCCTTCTTTATCCCCGAGTACGCAGTGGGAGGGTCCAGCAGACTTTAATTGTGTGTCTGTCTGTCTGTTCGTCTCGATGGGAAACTACTGGGCGCAGTTCGTTCAAAAGTTGATAGACTAACTTGAAAATAGGTCCGATTGATCGTATTAAAACTTCATAATGTTACCTGGGACCTAAATGCCCCAAAAAACACAAAAGCCACTCTTAACGGTGGGAGGTTTTGCGGTGGGAGGCTGGTCGCTTTGCGAACAGCCTCAGCCGAACACGTCACGGAGTGACGAGAAAAGCGTGATTTATGCAGCCAGCGGGTGCGGGGATTTGAAAGAAACAACAATGCAGTGTTTGTCTCGGTGAGACTGAAAGAGAGACAAGAGAGCACGAGAGAGAGCGACAGGGACACACAGTGACCAAAGTGATCCGGGTTCGATTCCCGGCATGGGCGGTCTATTTTTATTTTTTTTAATTCTTGTTTACTATTGTTTATTATGAACGTTTTAATGTTTCATTTTACTGTAATAGTTTTTATTAATTGTGTAAAATAAATAAATAATATATATTTTTTTTTAATCCAAGTGATCCGGGTTCGATTCCCGGCATGGGCGGTCTATTTTTTTATATATTTTTTTTTATTCTTGTTTTACTCTAATAATTTTTTTAATTGTGTAAAATAAATAAATAATTTTTTTTTTTAATCCACGTGCACAAGACAAAAACTTTCATACTGGGGGAGCGTACTCGGGTCCAGCGCCAGCGTTTTTTATCATGTTTTATCGGTATGAAAATTTCTCAAGTCGATTACAGTATAGCGTTCGTGGGATACCTCCAGCTTCGCTGGGATTAAGTAGATGTGCAACGCCAAGGCACTGCATACCCCAGCGAAAGACAAACCTCTCTCTTACTCTCTCTCTCTCTCTCTCTCTCTCAAACACACACACACACACACACACACACACACACCCTAAGTTACACACGTACACACATACACACTCACTCACTCACTCTTTCACACACACTTCATACACACAAAACACACCCCCATACGCACATATAGACAGACGGACATACACACCTTTACAAACAAACACACATACACACACACATATAAATTATACACTTTCGCACACGCACATACACACCCACTCTCTCTTTCTCTCTCTCTCTCTTTTTCTCTTATACAAACAGACACACACACACACACATGTACATGTATACGCACGCATGTACTGACGCACACACACACACACACACACACACACACACACACACACACTCACACATGGACTCACACAAATCTCATACACACAAAACACACACTCATACGCACATAGACCGGCACGGTTGGCCTAGTGGTAAGGCGTCCGCCCCGTGATCGGGAGGTCGTTGCTTCGAACCCAGGCCGGGTCATACCTAAGACTTTAAAATTGGCAATCTATAGTGGCTGCTCCGCCTGACGTCTGGTATAGTAGGGGTAGTGCTAGAACTGGTTGGTCCGGTGTCAGAATAATGTGACTGGGTGAGACATGAAGCCTGTGCTGCGACTTCAGTCTTGTGTGTGGCGCACGTTATATGTCAAAGCAGCACCGCCCTGATATGGCCCTTCGTGGTCGGCTTGGCGTTAAGCAAACAAACAAAACAAAAAATGCGTGAATCTTGGGACATGATTCACGCGCGACTCCTGTGATATGTTCCATGCGTGACTCCTGTGGCATGTGACGATATCTTATGAGTGACTGACATGGCATGCCTCATGAGCGACTGCCGTGACAAAGCTCACACGTGACTGCTGTTGCATGTCTCATGCATGACTCGCATGCCAACGTTACTGTGCAGGACGCCAACCGCTGTTACTGTGCCAACAGCTTGGGAAGCTCGATGTTGAAAGTGAACTCAACTCTTTGCTACGAAAGATGTCTCGGCAACAGTCGCCAGCGATGTGGCGGTCGTATGGCTTTGTCTGTCTATGAAACAGGTAGAGGAACACACACACACACACTCATAACTCATAACTCATAACATTTTATTGATCCAACAAAGGAAATTAATTTAGTCATCAGCACATATAGGTCATTAATTAATAACTATAAAAGAATAAAAGAAGAAAATTCATAAAACCCATGATATAAAAATACCCTTTTTTCTTGCACACCTGACACACCGACACACCAATACACATGCATACATGCCTACATACATACCTACATACATACCTACATACATACATACACACACTCACACACACACACACACACACACACACACACACACACACACAACACTCACACACTCATACATACACACACTTACACTTTCACACATACACACACACACACCCACCCACACACAGATACAAAAAGCAACACCCCCCTCCCCCCACTACAGACACGGTACCTTTAATGATATTTCGTGTGTTTATTAATCAGGGTACGAGCAAGAGCCTCCATTCAATACAAAGGATGTCAAGAAAATTCCCGGTGGTGAGTAATTGTCAAAAGTATTTAAACAAGCATATTCACGTTTAGTTCAGGAGCTCACGAGGAGAGAAGAGGATTGCAATAACTCATTTAAAATGATTGTGGTGGCGACGACGATGACGATGGTGATGATGGTGGTGGTGGTGATGATGATGATGATGATGATGATGATGATGATGATGATGATGATGATGATGATACCCCCCGCGGGTTAGGGGGAAGAATTTACCCAATGCTCCCCAGCATGTCGTGAGAGGCGACTAACGGATTCTGTTTCTCCTTTTACCCTTGTTAAGTTTCTTGTATAGAATATAGTCAATGTTTGTAAAGATTTTAGTCAAGCAGAATGTAAGAAATGTTAAGTCCTTTGTACTGGAAACTTGCATTCTCCCAGTAAGGTCATATATTGTACTACGTTGCAAGCCCCTGGAGCAATTTTTTGATTAGTGCTTTTGTGAACAAGAAACAATTAACAAGTGGCTCTATCCCATCTCCCCCCCCCCTTTCCCCGTCGCGATATAACCTTCGTGGTTGAAAACGACGTTAAACACCAAATAAAGAAAGAAAAATACGATGATGACTTCAATGACACTCTCAATGATAATACGATACTGTTGCCGCTGCTGATGCTCTTGATCAGATGGTGATGTTATTGCTGCTGCTGATGATGATAAAGGTGATGATGATGACGAACACGACGACGACGAAGACAACGACGACGACAACAGCAATGGTGATGACCCAAACAAAAAAACGACGACAACATAAACTACGATGCTAATGATGAACTTCCTTGTCACAGCTACGATGGGGTGTCGAGTTGAAACGAAGACGGACTCGGTTTGCTGGACGAACGAACAAGTCCGCAGAAAACGCCCAGATTTGCCCGCACCACGCTCGGAATTCTTCAGTCCACGGATGAGCCCAATTATGTGTATCACATACTGTGTAAGCCTAAGGGCCACGTTGGCTGCTTTCAAGGTAACCACGCAACAAATTAGTCTTTCTTGCAAGCGATTTTTATCTTCGACTTGGTTTGCTGAACTAGCCGCAACAGATTCAGAACACGATAACAGCAATGTACTCTCTTTCATTGTTATCGTGTTCTTCTCACCTACCGGCACGGTTGGCCTAGTGGTAAGGCGTCCGCCCCGTGATCGGGAGGTCGTGGGTTCGAACCCCGGCCGGGTCATACCTAAGACTTTAAAATTCAGTGGCAATCTAGTGGCTGCTCCGCCTGGCGTCTAGCATTATGGGGTTAGTGCTAGGACTGGTTGGTCCGGTGTCAGAATAATGTGACTGGGTGAGACATGAAGCCTGTGCTGCGACTTCTGTCTTGTGTGTGGCGCACGTTATATGTCAAAGCAGCACCGCCCTGATATGGCCCTTCGTGGTCGGCTGGGCGTTAAGCAAACAAACAAACAAAACAAACAAACAAACCAAACAAACAAACAAACAAACAAACAAAATCTTCTCACCTGCAGTCTCTTGTTCCCATTCTCATAACAGATTCGGCAACTTTCGAAAATGTAA
This sequence comes from Littorina saxatilis, assembly GCF_037325665.1. NCBI lineage: Eukaryota > Metazoa > Mollusca > Gastropoda > Littorinimorpha > Littorinidae > Littorina > Littorina saxatilis. The sequence continues at coordinate 62,559,276 of NC_090261.1, forward strand.
AGCCTTTTGTTTTTTACCACCGTGGAAAAAAATTGACAGATTAGCCGAAGAAGATTCGGTGTATTGCCGAGTGCCGACGTCCATTGACTCCCACTGTAATATATCCTTGTTGTCAAGGGCTTGAACCTCTCGAACATCTAGAAAAGTGGTCCGATTTTTGTTTGTTAGCTACTTTATGAAGCATAAAGATGATATTCATGTGATAGGGTGGAGTGGAAGGGGGGGATAGGCCAGGAAGCATAAATGAGACGCCAAGACAGAGGTTGCGATAACGTGACTTTTACTTAACGTATACCAGAAAGTAGACACCAGAAAGCAAACACCAGAAAGTAGACACCAGAAAGTACATCAGAAAGTACATCAGAAAGTACATCAAAAAGTACATCAGAAAGCAGACACCAGAAAGTATACACCAGAAAGCAGTGTCTGATGACACATGAAAAGAAAAGAAAACATAATATAAGTACATGGCATAACAAGTAAAACGCACCATTCATACCAATGCATCCTAACCATACATACATTCCACAATAAACCTATGAATGTATGACTGTATCATTTGTCAAAATAATCATGACAAATATAGACAAGTAACAATACAGCCAAAATCCTGCAGACACAGCATTCTCTGAAAGAGAATCCACAGTGAGTTAAACAACTCCACAACAGCTAATGTCAAGGGAAGTAACCAACATCTTCCCTTAGGCCTAAGCCTTGCATAGGAAAATGCTCTACATAAATTAACCAACTGCATGAACCGCAACTGCAAAATAATTGTTATTATTAAGTATGTTCATCGCCATGAAGACACATCTTCATCGAGTTGAATAATAACGACAAGAATAAGAAAGATAACTCAGGCATGGGGTAAGCGCAAGCTCCCATGCTTCAAAATTAAGCGTTGGACAACAGTCTATTACTTTACAGGGAAGCGCGACTAAATCATAACGCCTTAGATTAAAAGTCTGTTTTGCATCTATGCGACTGCACAAAATGTTAGGTTGTTTCAGTCGCAAAGTTCTTCTGTAGGCAAGCGCCTTTAAAGTGCAACATGAGAATTAATAGTCAAAATTGTGCAGCCTGTAGACAATATCTTCCTATTGTCTGAAATCTTAACTCAGAAGATCTCTATCATTCTCATGCCTGAATTCATCAAACTCATGATACGAGTTCATTACCCAAAATATATGTGTCAACCATAATTCCCGTTCATCAATTGTAGGGGTTTCTGCGCCTAAATCGTAAATAGGTAGCTTTACGGGCCAATGGCACCGAGGGCTTAACTTTGGGCTTTTAACCGACTACTACTCAGACTTTACTGATCTCCAGAAATAATATGTGATAAAATGGGGAAAAATGGCAACGATACACATGGGTTACGATACACGCGCGAGTTTTATGTGCTAGACATTATTTAGCCCAGTGGAATGCTAGTACAAAATGTGTATATGTGTTTTCCCCAAACAAAGCCCATTGAACTGGCGGGAAAATGAGGACGAGTCTGCCTTACTTGATTCTCTTACGAGTCTTTAATTCACAAGACTCTAAAACAACATTAGAACAACTGGTCATCAAATATTAGAAGTTATTAACGCTCAATTTCAGCGTCAAATTGTACATATATATGCAAACATCATAGCATCAAATGAAACATAAGAATAAAGCACAAGGAAAGAATACAGCATAAGGAATGAGGGGGAAAAAAACACCAAGTTCTTCCTCAATCTAGAAAAAGTACGGGCAAATGCAAAACTATTTCCGAATATTGAATTAGAGAATGGAGACAAGATACATGACCAATTTGAAATTTTAAAAACACAAAAAGAATACTATGCAAACCTCTATAGCCGTGAAATAAACATACCTGAGTCGGTTGTATCTAACAGTGTTGACAACTTCCTTGGCGAGTGCGAACTTCCAAAATTAAGTGAAGACGAAATGCAACAATGTGAAGGTATAATTACCATTGAAGAAGCCTCCAATGCTCTTAGAATGATGAAAAACGGGTCTTCGCCCGGTCTGGACGGTCTGACTACTGAATTTGTTAAAATATTTTGGTGTAAACTGAAGGATGTAATTGTGCAATCCTTTAATTACTCTTTTGATCATGGTTCTTTGTCCTACACCCAAAGGGCAGCAGTATTAACCTTATTGCATAAAGGAAAAGATCTGCCAAAAAACAAACTTACAAACTGGCGACCCATCTCACTGACAAACACTGATTACAAAATTTTAGCCAAGTCTCTTGCAAATCGACTGAGCAAAGTAATAAATAAAGTGGTCAATGAGGACCAGGTCGGTTATATGAAAGGAAGGCATGTCTCATCCACTATAAGAACTATAGACGATGTGATTGAATATTGCAGAATTAATAGGAAACCTGGGATTTTATTAGCATTGGATTTTCAAAAGGCATTCGACAGTATATCCAAAAAATATATGATTTGTGCATTTCGTAAATTTGGCTTTGGAAAAGATTTTATACAATGGGTAAATGTGTTGTTTAATGAAACCAGAAGTTGTATTGTGTACAATGGGTGGCTGTCGGAAAACTTTGATGTAAAATGTGGCATTAGACAAGGATGTCCGTTCTCACCGATGGCATTTATTATTGGTCTGGAATTTCTGGCTATACGATTTAGGCAGAGCAACGAAGTAAAAGGCCTTAATGTAACTTGTAGAAATATTTTAAAAATTCTATTATACGCCGATGATATCACTTTGTTTTTGAGAGACGCGGATGACGTTACAATGGTTCTACAGATTATAGACGTATTTTCGGAGGTGTCAGGCTTGTGCTTGAATAAGCTAAAGTCTGAAGCAATGGGAATTGGATCAAGTAAAAATATCAATTTTAATTTTGAGGTAAAATGTGTTCGGCAGATTAAAATATTGGGAGTAAACTTTAACAGTGAGAAAAGCGCATCCGAAATTGAACTAAACTGGTCAAGTAAAATTGATAAGATTAAGCAAAGCATCTTCACTTGGGAAAAAAGGAACCTGGGCATTCCTGGAAAAATTTGCATTATCAAAACTTTTCTGCTCTCACAGTTAGTTTATTTAATGCAATCTATTTGTATCCCTGACAAAGTGCTGCAGGAAATAAACACAATATTATATCGTTTTCTGTGGAGGAAAAAAGACTGTAATAAAAAAGCATTTGAAAAAGTAAAAAGAGTTGTTTTAAATAGCAGTACCGAAAAGGGTGGTATTGATATGATAGACGTCAAAACAATGCAAAACTCCTTCTTATGTCAATGGTTAAGCAAACTCTCATCTGGCAACTTTTCATGCAAATGGACATGGATCCCAAACAAATATTTTGAAGGGTTCGGTTGTGGCCTTGCCTGCTTTACTACAGCTATTCGACCGTCTAAGTTTAAGGGAATTGGAAGAATAAAATCGATATTTTGGACAGCTGTTGCTCGAACATGGTTAGAACATAATACAATTTCTCAGAACGATTGCGTGCAAGACAACTGCTTATGGAACAATCCAAGTATAATTTATCAAAATAACGTTCTGTATTATGAGAACTGGGCCCGGTCAGGCATTACGTATGTAGGAGACATGTTAGGTAATCACGGTATCAAGTCCTATCCCGCTATCCAAGCAAGTGTTTACGCTTCACCTGGCCTCTACTTGGAATATATTGTAGTTCGATCAGCAGTATCTGAATATATTAAGAAAAGCAATTATGATCCTAACCAACCTGTATTGAATAGACAAAACAATCTTCTTTTCAATAAAACGAGTATTAAAAGTGCCAGGCAATTCCGTGAATATATTGTTGAAGAAAAGTACACTACCCCGAGATCTATCAACTTCTGGCGTGATATGTTTGGCATTAATGTCGACCAGTCACATTGGAACCTGGCCAAAAATGTAACCCAAGAATCCAGATTAAGAGAGCTGCACTGGAAAATATTACACACGATTTATCCAACAAATGTTCTTCTGTATAAAATTGGAATACGAGATAGTGTGAGATGCCCCTTCTGTCCAACCGAAATAGATTACGTTGAACATTTTTTTGTTAATTGTAAGAAAATAAAAGTGCTATGGAGATACGTTGAACAAATTATTTATGAGAAATATAAAATAAGAATAGTCTTTGGAGTAGAACATATTTTGTGTGGTTATATTAATGGTGCTGACTCAATAAAATGCAAATATATAAATCACTTGATTTTGATAGGAAAGATGTGCATAAACAAATATAGATATGGAACGCCCACTGATATTATAATAATGTTTGACAAAGAGAAACAAATACGAAACGTAGAATAGTGTATCATATACTTCTTTTCTGGCTTCCCTCACCGCCCCCTCTTTCTTTCGTTTCGCTAAAAGGAGAACGGTACCGGGGTAAAGGCGGAACTTACATTGTTACACTAAACACCACTTGTATGAAAAGAGAACTGTTACTAAGAAAACTTTAGCACGCTTACAATTTGCTTTTCCTCTTACTTAATGTGATTGGTACTATGTTAACTCCATCATGACACCGCCACAAACAACACCTAAGTCAACCCAAACACAGACACATGTAAGACAATAACCAACATTAAAGATGCAAGATTTTGTCCATTGTAGAAAACCACATACAATTGATAAATATATAAAACGCCAATGAAGAAGGACGCTCAGCTGTAGAGAGAAAGAAAGAAAGAAGAGAAAAGGAAAGGAAAAAATAAAAAATAAAAAATAAAAAAAATTAGGGTTTCATTCTTTTCATTTATTTTTCAGCTTGAAGCGGACTGCATGCAACTGAGGCAAAAAAAAAAGAAGAAAATAAGAAAAAAAAAAAAAAAAAAAAAAAAAGCATAAGGAATGAATAAAGCATTTAGTAACTTACAGATTCTCCTCAGTGAGCACACGTAAAAGGAACACAAAACCTGCTGCTGACGATAGTCGCGAAACACAAGAGCACAGGTTTCGGAATTCAGTTACAACCACACGTCGACCGTTTACGTCAACCGACACATATGAGCAGCACACAGCTCAGTATCACAAATCGCGTTCTCTGCTCTACTACTAAATGTTCAGTCTTTTAAAGGCTGGTCACTTCCGTTAGCCAATAGGGAGGCTACCTATGTGTCAGACAACGGGGGGCGTTCTACTTAAGATTGCCTGCCAAATCAGTGAAAGGGATCGTTAAAGAGGCAGAAATCGTTACAGAGGTGTCACGCACCGGAAATATTACGCACAGCGGATAAGGCTCATTAGATTACAAGCAGTGTCAAAGCTGATACACAGAAGGGGGGGGGGGGGGGGGTAAGAGACTAAAACCTCCTAGCCACCTGGCATCTCCTATGATGTACCCTGTCAAAAGAAATGACACCCACTTGACAAAACGCCGAGTCCAACGATACAGAGTCAGTCTGGCGGCACATTACATAACGACCACCTAAATCTGAGATAAGAGGTTAGAAAGGAATCCGGTCAAGAGTCTACCCTACGATAGTAAACACACAATAATCCTAGCGGGAGACACAACTTGGGTCAGGGGAAGATAATAGACAGGGGAGGCAACTGGGTCGGGCAGGAGATAATTACACAAAAAGACTAGGATACGCCACTTGGCTACATCCCCCCCAGCTCTATACCAACTGCGTCCTCGCAGGTACAGCGCCTCGGGAAGAGCTGAAAATGACATCTATAAATCAAACACAAGTTCACCCAAGTGAAACAACAAATAAAATCAGAAACGGTAACGGATGACACTCACAGTCACCCAACCCATTCATACAAGACACAATACAACAGGCAATCAATAATCATAGTGTACACACAGTCTCTTAGCTGAGCACAATAGCTAACAAGCAAGCAAGGCATGGTTACGCCACATGTGTAACTGAAGAGTTTTCATGATTTCACGAGGGGGTGGTTTAGCTGGGAGTAAAGGGGCAGGACAAATTGAGCACAGAATCCCACAATGTTATCGGGTCAGCGTCGTGAAGCTCTACGGGGGCTGGGGCTGTCGCAAGCCGATGCTCTTTCTCTGTGAGCTGCTGTTGCAACAACGCTTCCAGGTCTTTGCGAATGTGTCCTGCTGCTTTCCGCTCAATTGACACCTCTTCACACTTGAAGACTAACCGCTCTCTAAGTTGGCGTATTTCTAAATCCTTCTGGAAGCGTTCATCCTGTAACTGTTGCTTGGCCTCCAGTTCCTTCTTCAGTCGGGTCTCTAATCTGTCAATGGAGGCCTCGTGCTTCGACGTCAGCTGTTCCTGAGCAGTCACAACCTCCTCTGTCTGACTGCTCTGCTCGCGGGGCGGTTGCTTGATGGATGTTGACTGCTGGTCCACACGTAGCTCACTGGGCTGTCTCCATGACAACGGTTGTTGACTCCCATGACGCTTGGTAGGGCACCTGCTCTGTAGGTGCCCGTGGCGGTTGCAAAGCCAACAACGTGGCTTCGCGGATGGTTGCTGTTGACGTAAGGCAGCTCGAGGGTGTTGGTCCAGGGCAGCTCGAAGCTCTGCTGAGCTGACGGCGAGTTCGTTGACTGGGACCTGCAGCCTGCTTAACCCGGCACTCCTCTCTTTGGAAACAGGAGTTGCTTGGTCAGCCACTACATCGACATCTTCCCTCATCCACCTGAGAGCTTCGGCACGGACTGCCGCAAAAGTGACAGCCTCACGCCCTCTCACAAAGCGCAGCAGATCTCGTCGTAGAGGATGCAAAAACAGTCCATCGATGAAATGATCCCGGAGAGCATCATCTGTTAATGTATCAGGAACAACAGAATTAATCTTGACATGCAGAGACTGCAAACTGTGGGCGTATGAAAGAAGGCCCTCCTCTTGTCCCTGGTAGCGCGTGAAGAATGACGAAAGCAGTGAAGAACTGCTGGCGTGGTCACCAAACGTGTCCTGCAGAATGGTCAGGACTAGGTCAGCCGTAGCGGTCGCCTGAGGGGGGTGCAGGTTAACCTCCTTCCTGGCAGCCCCAACGAGTGACTGGATCAGCCACTCTGCTCCCTCCCCTCCAAGTGCCGCCATGTTGAAGTGGGAAATGACGCGACGTGCCTCGGTGCTGAAATCGTCGAGCTGACAGCCATCGTCACCACCAGTGAAGACAGGAAGCCTGGGAGGGGGGAACATCTGCCACTGGGGTCTAGGCACCCCGTCGACCGCCATCTTGGATGTGCTGAGTCAATCCTACACTGCTTTCGCTGCTTTCTGGTGTTAAACTACGGCGTCTCTACTTCCTGAACCCTGCTCGCAGCGCCAGATGTGATAGGGTGGAGTGGAAGGGGGGGATAGGCCAGGAAGCATAAATGAGACGCCAAGACAGAGGTTGCGATAACGTGACTTTTACTTAACGTATACCAGAAAGTAGACACCAGAAAGCAAACACCAGAAAGTAGACACCAGAAAGTACATCAGAAAGTACATCAAAAAGTACATCAGAAAGCAGACACCAGAAAGTATACACCAGAAAGCAGTGTCTGATGACACATGAAAAGAAAAGAAAACATAATATAAGTACATGGCATAACAAGTAAAACGCACCATTCATACCAATGCATCCTAACCATACATACATTCCACAATAAACCTATGAATGTATGACTGTATCATTTGTCAAAATAATCATGACAAATATAGACAAGTAACAATACAGCCAAAATCCTGCAGACACAGCATTCTCTGAAAGAGAATCCACAGTGAGTTAAACAACTCCACAACAGCTAATGTCAAGGGAAGTAACCAACATCTTCCCTTAGGCCTAAGCCTTGCATAGGAAAATGCTCTACATAAATTAACCAACTGCATGAACCGCAACTGCAAAATAATTGTTATTATTAAGTATGTTCATCGCCATGAAGACACATCTTCATCGAGTTGAATAATAACGACAAGAATAAGAAAGATAACTCAGGCATGGGGTAAGCGCAAGCTCCCATGCTTCAAAATTAAGCGTTGGACAACAGTCTATTACTTTACAGGGAAGCGCGACTAAATCATAACGCCTTAGATTAAAAGTCTGTTTTGCATCTATGCGACTGCACAAAATGTTAGGTTGTTTCAGTCGCAAAGTTCTTCTGTAGGCAAGCGCCTTTAAAGTGCAACATGAGAATTAATAGTCAAAATTGTGCAGCCTGTAGACAATATCTTCCTATTGTCTGAAATCTTAACTCAGAAGATCTCTATCATTCTCATGCCTGAATTCATCAAACTCATGATACGAGTTCATTACCCAAAATATATGTGTCAACCATAATTCCCGTTCATCAATTGTAGGGGTTTCTGCGCCTAAATCGTAAATAGGTAGCTTTACGGGCCAATGTCACCGAGGGCTTAACTTTGGGCTTTTAACCTACTACTACTCAGACATTACTGATCTCCAGAAATAATATGTGATAAAATGGGGAAAAATGGCAACGATACACATGGGTTACGATACACGCGCGAGTTTTATGTGCTAGACATTATTTAGCCCAGTGGAATGCTAGTACAAAATGTGTATATGTGTTTTCCCCAAACAAAGCCCATTGAACTGGCGGGAAAATGAGGACGAGTCTGCCTTACTTGATTCTCTTACGAGTCTTTAATTCACAAGACTCTAAAACAACTTTAGAACAACTGGTCATCAAATATTAGAAGTTATTAACGCTTAATTTCAGCGTCAAATTGTACATATATGCAAACATCATTGCATCAAATGAAACATAAGAATAAAGCACAAGGAAAGAATACAGCATAAGGAATGAATAAAGCATTTAGTAACTTACAGATTCTCCTCAGTGAGCACACGTAAAAGGAACACAAAACCTGCTGCTGACGATAGTCGCGAAACACAAGAGCACAGGTTTCGGAATTCAGTTACAACCACACGTCGACCGTTTACGTCAACCGACACATATGAGCAGCACACAGCTCAGTATCACAAATCGCGTTCTCTGCTCTACTGAATGAATCTAGGGGTCCTTAACGTCCTCACAGGAAATTTTCCTTTTAGGGACGTGAGTTGATGATACGCTAAAAAAAAAAAAATAAATAAATAAATAAAAAAAAGAAGAGAAAGAAAAGGGCAAGAAGACCAAGCAAGCCCGACCGTGATAGGACCCCGACCCCGCTCTCCATGAGTAAGGGAGGGGGGTGGGTCAATAAGAAATATACGTTAAGATCCTTGTAAGAGGAATATTAATAATTTTTCTTTTATATGCGTTGACTTCCTAGGGGAAGGGCCATTAAAAACATGGATTTTAATTCAATTTTAGTTTCGTTAAAAGAAGATAAAAATCAGGACCACCTGTCAAGAGGTCTAAAAGTGACTACATCGTGAGAATAATATAAAGAACATGCGTAAACACGTAATACTGATCTAGTAACATTTGGACACATCATTTCATTTACTATGTACATTAAGGGAAAAGTCTGGGTTGTGGCACTCGATCACTAGGTGGGGCACTGCCCTTCGCTCCCTGTTACCCGAGCGCCAACAACAATTTATAGGAAGAGGAACAATAGCGTTTTAGTTTTAAAAACAACAGGATATGTCAGAGTTGTAGTTTACTTTTGTGAAGAACGAGACATGGTCGAGGCCGTGTTTATCGTCCGGGTTAAAGAGTTGAATTGGCATAAGGTTATATTTGTCCATTAAAGGGTTAATTTTAGTTGGTGGATTTCTTTAGCAGTAAGGTCTTTTGATCCTGCCAGAGATCCCAGGGCCAGCATGGTTTCGCTGGGTGAGATGGGGCCTAGGCTGGTGTCAGTGATGGTATTAAACATGCCTACCAGTGTGTCTATCAGTGCCCCGGGACTTTGCTTTTGCCTGGCCTCGACCATGCCGACCAGAGCGTGTTCCACGAAATCCAAGAGCGGTGTTTGTTCTGTGGAGGGGGTGACTTTTTTAGTCTGGATTTTTATTAAAACTATCTCGGCTAACTCTTTCTCTGCCTCTCGTTGGGCTGCCTTTGTTGATTCGATCATGCCTTCTTGTACTTTGCTCATGACTTTTGAAAATATTTCGTTGATCATTTCGTCTGGGTTAATGGTTTTTGGTTCGGTTTGTCCCTCGTTCAAGTCTAGCTCTTCGGGGGGAGGGTTATGCTTTTGTTTATCCAACTGTTTTTTGCGGAGAGCAGGGACGGGGTGTTTCTTAATTGTGGAGGTAGGGGGTATGTTTGCTGCATCACGCACAGCGTCTCTGCCACGCCCAGCCGCTTTAGCATAGCCGGGCTCTGGTGTGGAGGTAAGCCTCGCCGGCTGCGCACGCCAGAACTCATCGCGCCGCTCAGCAGGGCCTGTCTCTGTTGTGTGTTTGTTAAGTTTTTCTTTTTCTTGAGTTACTTCGATTCGGGCTCGGTGCATGGCCTCTGAATATGGTATGTAGGTGGCCGAGCGGATTTTGTTTGCCCGCATGCGCAATCTGTATTCTTTGCACCCTTGATAGGAGGAAGAGTGACCCTCTTTGCAGTTTACACATGATCTTTCTTTGTCACAGCCGTTTCCGTCGTGGCCGTAGGAGCTACACCTGCCGCACGTTGGTTTCTTTGCTCTGCAGTGAAACTTAAGGTGACCCAGTTTCTGACAGAAGGTGCAGCGCCGCACCGGGCAGGCGAAGGCCTCCACCCCATAAACCTCCCCCTCCAGCACCACACTCTCCGGCAGAACCGCGGCCCTAAAAGTGATCCGCACGGCCTCTGAGGCCTTACCCTCTTTTGTTTTTAGTCTGCGGATCTGTCGGACGGCGGTCTCGCCTTTTTCGACCAGGCCCCCTCCATCAGTCCGAATCCGCACAGTAATGGTCATTTCTTTGAGGTCCTCGTCCGAGTATAACAAGGGGACTCTTTTTATAACTCCCTCTGTTGTCACCTCTGGGGTAAAGGTTTTGATCTTAATGCTCCCTATCTCTGTCAGAGACAGGAGTTTTTGTTGTTGGGCATGTGAGACGCACCCCACCAGCACGCTTCCTCCGGGGAGTTTGCGCACTGATAGGATGGGTCCCACTGCTAGTGTGAAGGTTTTTAGCCTGTTTAGACCCAGGCTGTGAAGTGTGGCAGGGCCTTTTTTAAGATCCTCGCATATCACTGGATACTCGAGAAAGACTGGTGGGGGGTTTGATGTTTCTGGGAACAAAGTTTTTCTTGTACTTGTCCAGGTTCTTGGGTTTTGTTTTTGTTTTTTGTGAGGAGGGTTTTCTTCTGAAGTTGGGATTTTCTCTTTTGTAGCGTCAACGACAGGTACCTCTGTCCCGGCCGTTTCGGACTGTGCTGGTATATTTTGGACAAGGGTGGTTTTCCTTTTCTTGGATTTTTTTTCTGTTTTTAACAAGAACGTACTCGTCCTTTTTTTCTTCTTCGTCTACAGTATTTTCTTGGGTGATCTCATCTCCTGAATCGGTAGACATTGATCGGGAGTGTGGCCTCTTACAGGGGGGCCCCACCCCCGAACAGCTGGCCGACGGGGAAACCCTGCGTTTTTCGAGTTTGTTCTGGAGTAATTTGTTTTTCAGTCTTTGGGCAACTGACTCTGAGCCCCCAGGGGGGACAGACCCTTTGCTCATGGAGACATCCTCGCTTTTGTTTACTTTTTCTTTGACAGGGGGGTGAAGGGGATCTAGGTCCCACTCGTTCATAGTTGAGTCGTTTGTTGAGTCTCCGTCCTCATCAGTCTCTAGACTGGTATCAGTAAGGTTTGGCATGTTGGACAAGTTGGGCGGGGGAGGGAGGTGGGCGCTCAGGCTCCACTCCTCCTCTCTTAATCCGGAGGAATTCAGGGGTAGGTCTGCTAGATAGCTACAGCTAAAGACACTATCCTCCCACTCATTCATTCAGGACACTCACATACAGGCGGACGTGGTCCTATATAAACAAGAGGCAGTCAGTAGCAATGAGCGTGAGAGTGTGCACTGATGAATGCAACTGTTTGTAAAAATATATCGGCCAGTACAGCACCAGGGCTATTTGTTTGTTGGCTAAAGCACCAGGGCTATCTGTTTGCCTGCAAAAGCACGAGGGCTAAAAAAAAAAAAATAAAAAAAAAAAAATAAATAAAAAAATTAAAATTAAAAAAAATAAAAAACCGGTTTAGCAACTCAGGACTAAAAGGCACGGTAAAAGCAGAGCTAGGACAGCTCACGACTTAAAAGAAATAAAAATTAACAACAACGAAGAAACAGTAAGAAACCAACGAGCACAGGTGGTCTAAAAAACAAACAAAATCAGCATCAAGGGCTATGCTTACCACTGGGCATAGAAATAAAAGAAATAAAAGGGCCTCAGCAACGAGGCGCGGAAATAAAAGTGACCAGAGTTAAATCAAGCCCCCGGTTAAGGTCGAAAGAAAGTCACCGGAGCGTTGAGCGGAACAAAGAAAACAAAGAGCCCAAGCATAAACACAAGCAAACAGCGGCCAAAAAGGCAAAGTGAAAAGCACAAACCGTAGCAGGCCAAGTAGTAAAATCAGGTAGTTAAAAGTCAGGTGTAAGCACGAAGCGTTGAGCGTTGGTGGCGTGAGAGCAAAACAAAACGAAGCAACCTCAGCAGAATAAACGCAGTAGGGAAGCAAGTAGTTTAGTGGCTAGAAGCGCTGACCAACAAGTGTTCAGATATTTTTCTAATTGTCGTTTCTAGATAGTAAAATATGTGCTGAAAACGGTCAGCTATCGCACCATCAAGAAATCGGTTCCCTAGTACCCCTTTAAGGCTCTGGAACCACCCCGGGTGGCAATATCGGGTCGCAACAAAGAGTGTTCCCCATAGCCGGAAAGAGCCTCAACCGTGAAAGATAGAAAGAAAGATATTGAACAAAAAAGACGCACAACACCAATGTGAACCATTTGTGTTATCATACTTATATTAAAATATTGATGACCATGGAATAAATGGGTTATTTTTAGATTTCTGACCAAAAATCGCGAAAAACATGACAAATTGTCTTTTTTATAGCCTAAACTATGAAAGATTTAAAGACAAGTATTGAACACAAAAGATAGCAATGGATAATGGCAACAACATTTGCTCTCATTGTTGTACAAAATTGTTGATTTTTTTTAATACTTTTCCGTTTTTGTGGGTTTCACAAAGCATACCAATTAAACGGCAGTCCAGGTAACTCGTCCGAATTTTTGCGGCTAAGAGCCTCAACATTTGAAGATAGAAAGACTATCATTGAACAAAAACTATGGTAAACACTAATGTTAATAACTTTTGATCTCACACTGATATTGAAATATTGATGACCATGCAATTAATGGGCTATTTTCAGATTTGTGGGTACAAAATCGCCCAAAACATGACAAATTGTCTTTTTTCTAGCCTAAAGTATGAAAGATTTAAAGACAAGTATTGAATATAAAACATGGAACGGGATAATAGCAACAACATTTGCACTCATTGTTGTACAAAATTGTTGATTGTTCTTGAATATTTTCCGTTTTTGTGGATTTCACAAAGCGTACCGATTAATCGGCAACCCGTGTCAATCATCCGAATTATTTCATGCTGCGCCAAAACGATTGAAAATGGATGGAATATTAGTGTTTGAAGACAAAAGGCGCACATTGTCATGTTAAGCATATCTTGTTACACCGTATACACATCAAAATCGTGATAGCTCTTGGTTTGAATGTTACAATGTTTGATTTTGTGCAAGTTACACGCATTGATACTGACAAAATGAAATGATATTCCAGGTCAATATATCCAGCGCGCTCTTTGGGTCCCCAAAACACTGTACATGGTGAGTCCCATTGTGGTGCCAAAGTAGAAAATAATAATATTCACTTTAGCGATAGTCCGCAGTAGACGACATCAAATGACACAGACTGTAATGATAACTCAAAACTCGTCATCGCTTTCAGCAAACGCGTCAAAGTCAACCTCCTCATCTTCTTCCTCGTCTTCCTCGTCATCCTCTTCTTCACAACCACCATCTGCCAGAAGATCGATCAGCGACACAGGTAGGATGGGCTTGAGGCACCACACGGGTTCCAGGACACGGTCTGCATTTTTCGTCCATCCCTGCCCCTGGTCGTAGGGTTTGGGCCTCTCCAGAATGCCTTCATGAGCACGCTTGTACAGGGCAACGCGGTGGTTTACTCGCTGAATGTGCGGCATCAGAGCAGATTGGCAGGGAGGCATGCGGGCTAGATCGACCTTACACTTGGACGTGAGTTTCTCGTTGTCTTCCACCATCTTGCGGAGTAGCTTTCCACGAACGACATCAACTGATTTCTCACGACTGTAATTGTACATCAGGCACGTAAACTCTTCCAACTGCTTCACCACCCGAAGTTTGACATCCCAGTCTATGAAAAGATCTTGGAGATGGTGAACCTCCTCGAAGATCCAGACTGTCCAAAGGTGGGGAGACATCGCGAACTGGAGAAGGCCGAAATCAAGAAAAGCGAGGAGGCTGTTCAGAGAGTCATCACTGCTGTCAAGAACTTCACAAACCTGTTTTCCATCTCAGACAAAGACAGGCTCTACTCCTTGGCGTCTGGTGCCCCTGTCCGCATGGACGTCGAACAGGACTTGCTTCAGGCGGCAGCTAAAGGCATGGTCGCCAAAACTGACTTCATCACCCGCCTTCAAAGTGGAGAGCCAGGAAGCTTCTTTGACACTATAAAGAGGCAGAAACTTAAGACAATGGAGGCTTGCAGCAAGAAGGTCACGCTCACATCCTCACAAGGAAAGGCCCTCCAGTACCAGGTGCAAAGCGACCTCGCGTTTCTGCTTCTCGTCAAGTCACAGCAACTAGACGAACCATTGGACTTGGACAAACTCATGATGGGTGGTGCTGTACCTCCATCATGCCGCAGCGCTGGGATACAAGAACGCTGTGGTCAGAACCCCGGACACGGACATCTTTGTCATTCTTCTCTACCACGCTGAAGCCATCAAGTTGACTGTATACCTGGATACGGGATCAGGAAAACATCGGCCACTGATCAACCTCTCTGAGCTTGCAGAGTCCCTGGGGCATGACTACTGTGCCACTCTTCTTGGGTTCTATGTGTACAGCGGAGAGGACTGCACCAGTGCATTCAAAGGAAAGGGGAAGGTGGGGCCCCTTAAGAAACTGGAGAAGAACCCCAAGTTTCACACGGCATTCAGGCAGCTTGGTGACGACTGGGATGTCAAACTTCGGGTGGTGAAGCAGTTGGAAGAGTTTACGTGCCTGATGTACAATTACAGTCGTTCGTGAAAAGCTACTCCGCAAGATGGTGGGAGACAACGAGAAACTCACGTCCAAGTGTAAGGTCGATCTAGCCCGCATGCCTCCCTGCCAATCTGCTCTGATGCCGCACATTCAGCGAGTAAACCACCGCGTTGCCCTGTACAAGCGTGCTCATGAAGGCATTCTGGAGAGGCCCAAACCCTACGACCAGGGGCAGGGATGGACGAAAAATGCAGGCCGTGTCCTGGAACCCGTGTGGTGCCTCAAGCCCATCCTACCTGTGTCGCTGATCGATCTTCTGGCAGATGGTGGTTGTGGAGAAGAGGATGACGAGGAAGACGAGGAAGAAGATGAGGAGGTTGACTTTGACGCGTTTGATGAAAGCGATGACGAGTTTTGAGTTATCATTACAGTCTGTGTCATTTGATGTCGTCTACTGCGGATTATCGCTAAAGTGAATATAATTATTTTCTACTTTGGCACCACAATGGGACTCACCATGTACAGTGTTTTGGGGACCCAAAGAGCGCGCTGGATATATTATCCTGGAATATCATTTCATTTTGTCAGTATCAATGTGTGTAACTTGCACAAAATCAAACATTGTAACATTCAAACCAAGAGCTATCACGATTTTGATGTGTATACGGTGTAACAAGATATGCTTAACATGACAATGTGCGCCTTTTGTCTTCAAACACTAATATTCCATCCATTTTCAATCGTTTTGGCGCAGCATGAAATAATTCGGATGATTGACACGGGTTGCCGATTAATCGGTACGCTTTGTGAAATCCACAAAAACGGAAAATATTCAAGAACAATCAACAATTTTGTACAACAATGAGTGCAAATGTTGTTGCTATTATCCCGTTCCATGTTTTATAATCAATACTTGTCTTTAAATCTTTCATACTTTAGGCTAGAAAAAAGACAATTTGTCATGTTTTGGGCGATTTTGTACCCACAAATCTGAAAATAGCCCATTAATTGCATGGTCATCAATATTTCAATATCAGTGTGAGATCAAAAGTTATTAACATTAGTGTTTACCATAGTTTTTGTTCAATGATAGTCTTTCTATCTTCAAATGTTGAGGCTCTTAGCCGCAAAAATTCGGACGAGTTACCTGGACTGCCGTTTAATTGGTATGCTTTGTGAAATCCACAAAAACGGAAAGGTATTAAAAACAAATCAACAATTTTGTACAACAATGAGAGCAAATGTTGTTGCCATTATCCATTGCTATCTTTTGTGTTCAATACTTGTCTTTAAATCTTTCATAGTTTAGGCTATAAAAAAGACAATTTGTCATGTTTTTCGCGATTTTTGGTCAGAAATCTAAAAATAACCCATTTATTCCATGGTCATCAATATTTTAATATAAGTATGATAACACAAATGGTTGACATTGGTGTTGTGCGTCTTTTTTGTTCAATACCTTTCTTTCTATCTTTCACGGTTGAGGCTCTTTCCGGCTATGGGGAACACTCTTTGTTGCGACCCGATATTGCCACCCGGGGTGGTTCCAGAGCCTTAAAGGGGTACTAGGGAACCGATTTCTTGATGGTGCGATAGCTGACTGTTTTCAGCACATATTTTACTATCTAGAAACGACAATTAGAAAAATATCTGAACACTTGTTGGTCAGCGCTTCTAGCAACCGTACTAAAGCAATGTAAGGCAGACCGCTCACCCAGCACAACACCGCACAGACACAAGACACGTAGAAATGTGAGCGATGTGACTCGATGTGAGAGCAAGTTGACAAATGCGACCTCTCTCAAGCTCGTCGACCGTTTACGTCAACCGACACATATGAGCAGCACACAGCTCAGTATCACAAATCGCGTTCTCTGCTCTACTACTAAATGTTCAATCTTTTAAAGGCTGGTCACTTCCGATAGCCAATAGGGAGGCTACCTAGGTGTCAGACAACGGGGGGCGTTCTACTTAAGATTGCCTGCCAAATGAAAGGGATCGTTAAAGAGGCAGAAATCGTTACAGAGGTGTCACGCACCGGAAATATTACGCACAGCGGATAAGGCTCATTAGATTACAAGCAGTGTCAAAGCTGATACACAGAAGGGGGGGGGGGGGGTAAGAGACTAAAACCTCCAAGCCACCTGGCATCTTCTATGATGTACCCTGTCAAAAGAAATGACACCCACTTGACAAAACGCCGAGTCCAACGATACAGACAGTCTGGCGGCACATTACATAACGACCACCTAAATCTGAGATAAGAGGTTAGAAAGGAATCCGGTCAAGAGTCTACCCTACGATAGTAAACACACAATAATCCTAGCGGGAGACACAACTTGGGTCAGGGGAAGATAATAGACAGGGGAGGCAACTGGGTCGGGCAGGAGATAATTACACAAAAAGACTAGGATACGCCACTTGGCTACATTCAAAAGAAGGCAACCTCAGTGAAGTTGATACATTCAAGATGGCGGCTAATGTGGTGCTAATGCAGATCTGTATTCAGTAATTATCATTTTCAAGTCTTTTTTCTGTTCCTACTCCCGTTCTTGCTCTCATGTCAACCGTCTGAGTATTTACTTCATTTTGAATTGTCAAGGGGAGGCACTGGTGTTAAAAGTGATATTTTTGGTTTCATAACTATTGGGTCAACAATTGTTTTAGAATTGAAGTACTCAGTCCATCTCCTGAGAAAATGAAAAAAAATATTGAACCATCGGTTGCCATGGTAGCAATCCAAGATGTCCGCCAAACTGCCCCCTTTTAAAAGCCTAAGGCTTTTTTAAAACTGCATCAAATTTTATTTTGATGCTTGTTATTTATACTTCAACACAATGCCGAGAAAATGATAGAGTTTTTTTTCAGTGATGAAAATGAGTGATGTTCAATTTTATGAAAAAACGCCTCCAAAAATGGTATAACTTCTCAAGAAATTTGTTTACCACCAAATCCCTCAATATATTTCTGCAAAATAACACACTCAAGATGTATGCAAAGTTTCAACAAAGTAACTTTATTAGAAAAAAAGCCTTAGGGTTTTAAAATGTCAAAAATGATATTTTGAGAAAACTGACAAAACGTGTTAAAAATTAAGTTTTTGCTCAAAAATGTTTAAATACATGTAACAAATCAATATAGACTTCAAAATCAAGTTTTTGAGAATACTGTAGAACAAAAAAAAACTGCATTCAACAAAGTATTAACAAAATATTTGCCACTGTTTCAAGGTCATTGTGGTAAAAATTCAGCAGCAATATGCAGCCTGTCTGGAGGATGCCCATTTATGATTAGCTAGTGAGCTTGGCACTTGCCACAATGTTCTTGTTAGGCCATCCCAGGGCCGTAGACCTGGCCTTCTTGTGCGTGTTCCGCTCCGACGGCAAGACGACGCTGACGGGTGTAGTCCTTGCGCTAGTGCCTGGCACGTGCAGTGACAGCAGCATCAGCCTTGCAAATCCTGTGTTGGTCCCTGTTGCCTAGCGACTGGAGGATGGACAGTGTGAGGTCCACATACAGTTTGTTCATTACTCTGGTGATCTCGAAGGCCCCCTCGTTGAAGACCGTCACTGCCCTTGCGGTCGCGCCGTCAACCCGTCTTTTGCCCATGAAGACTGTCTTGGGGCACCTCAGCCACTCCAGGTTGTTGAGGGACTCGTTGGTGTTCTGGGTCCCCCCATGCTGCATCCTCTTCAGAAGGGCCTCGTCTGACATTCTCCTGAAGACAGGCACCATCTTCTCTGCCACTCCAGGTGCCAAGAAGGTGTGGGAGGGGATGTCGCTGTGCGATCGGGGCTCTGTGCCAGTGATGAGGGCCTTCTGGTAGAAACACCAGGTGTCAGGAGAAGTAGGTCACCTGTGGTGATAAGGCCTCTCATCAGTGGACATGCAGTGGAAGAGGGTGGACCACACCGATGACCACATCTTGTCAATGTTGTCCAGGTTGTTGACAATGGCCCCTCTATAGTAATTTTGAAGGCTGTCATATTTTCCCTCGGTGAGGCGCCCTACGCCCTTGCCACCCAGTCGTTCATCTGTTGCCAGCTTTCTGAGAGCAGTACCCATGCGCTTGTGGGCGTGGTTCACGCAGTCCAACTTCTCGACCCGCACATCTGGGTATGGGTCTAGCTCCACCACGGCCTTGAAGGCAGACGAGTCCCCGTCGCACAACATCTCTGTGTAGCGAAAGTTGTGCAACCTGACTGACCTACCCCACAACACCTTGGCGGCTTCCTGCTCCATAGCTTTGCTTGAAGAATGATGGTTTCTGCAACATTTTGGAGCATGGGTTGCACGCCAGGCTTCCATCTCCTGAGCTGGAAGGTTCTTAGCCTCCTGAATTTTACAAGCATGGCAGTATTTGGACATCACATGGAAGTCCACAACCAATCCTGTCAAGACATCGATGACAACCCCAACTCCGTAGAGAGATGTGAAGCCCCTCTTCTGCCACGTGCCATCAAAGGAGACACTGATGTCGATGTTCCCCGTCTCCCCGCGATTCATCGCCAAATGCAGGTCTGGGTCGACTTCTGCGTAGGCCTTGCGGATGTTGTTTGGCACATTGGTAAAGAGCCTCTTCTCCAGCTACCACCTCAGCTTCTGTAAAAAATAAAATAAAGATACATTTTAAATAGGTCTTTTCCTCATGGTAATATTCATATAGATTACCACTATCCCAACTGTCTTGAACACAAGACCTGTTCTCGTTGTTGTGGGCATGTGTGTGCGCCTGCCTGGGTGCTTTTGTGGGTATGTACATGTAAGGACAGTTAAGTAGTGAACAGTTGAATGTTCATTAGAAGGGGTATTTTCAGGAGTAACTAGAAGCTTGTATATACATATGGTCATTAAACTAATATTGCTACCGTGCATTCTGTACAAAACAAGTGGGATGATGCACACAACAACTATGACAATTAGCACGTGTTTCTTGGGAGAGTGGATGCTTGTGAGTATATTCCACAATGATATGAATTAGAGAGAGTTACACTTGACAGAAGAAACACAACAAACAAACCAAACATCACCCAGCTAGGACTATTAATATAATTATGTACCCAACTCTGACGAAAGAATGGGAATTACTGAATGTCAAACTCACAGCAAGATTTCTGTACATTTACAACTTCCATCTCTGAATCTGATTTCAAATGTTATTCAGTTACCTTGAAACATAATATTGCTGTTTTTGTTATTTGTGCAAATCATTATAACACACACGCACACACACACACACACACACACACACACACACACACACACACACACACACACACACACACACGAGGGGGGTGTAACAATGTACGCCTAGTTTGCCTTTGGTTTGTGTGTGTGTGTGTGTGGGGGTAACAATGTACTCCTAGTTTGCTTAGCGCTTTTGTTTTTGTTGTTTTATCTCGGTTATCTGTATTTTTGTATGCTTGTTTAATTTGTGCTAGTTTGTTTTAGAATTAATTTGTAAAGTGCCTGGAGCAATTTGATGGGACTCACGCAAAAAAAGTTATTTATTATTAATATTTTTAACCACTACCAGCAACAACTGCTACTTATAAGTACACTCACTACCAGCAGCAGCAACAACAACTACTATTACACTACTACAAAAACCATGTATAACTTGAAGTTTTGTAAAGATGAAAAAATACATACCAGTCACCCGCTTATCCGCTGCTTGAAAGCTCTGCAAAACTAGGGCTGGTATCCCCATAACAGCTCCAAACTTTTGAAGAGATGCATGGCTGGCTTCTATCTCGAGTCATGGCCGAACAGTGCCATTCTGGTGTTGCCATCGAACGGCTTATTCTTCTGGTCCGCGCAGTTTTCTCTTGGAGAAGACATGTCCATCTTTTCATATTCACACCCGGAGCACCGAAGCTTTAACTTGAGGCAAAGTTGTTCTCTTTGTCACCGTCCGCGTTTCTCTCCACAATGCTGACATCAAGTCCTGGTTCCAGGCACTCGGGGCACAGCACGTCACACAACAGCATCGTCAGTTGATGAACACTGACGATGGTGTATTGTTGATCCATCCCGTCAGCTGCAGGGAGATTTGCACCGGCCGCATCAATTTTTCTCCTTGATGAAGAAATTTGAAGTGAAGCATGGTCTTCAAGTTCGTCTTCGATCGCTCCCGTAGTTGTACTTGTAGCAGACGACAAACTGCGCCGTCGAGTCGCACTTTCTTTTCTGCCTTTTCACGAGCATTCGCCATTACTCAATCAATCAATCAATATGAAGCTTATATAGCGCGTATTCCGTGGGTACAGTTCTAAGCGCTTGTCGAAGAGTTGTCAACACAGGACTAACAAAGAAACTAACATCTACAGACGGACACAAACCCTATCACACACTAGCAAACCCTGATAAACATACTGCAAACCTCACCAGTGTGCTTCTTCTTGGCATATCTAACGTCGAAAATGTGGCAAAGCTGATAAAAAGCTGAAGTTTCTAGAAAACGAGAGATGCAGTCGTGAATATATATTTCGCGCTGTTTCGATTCTCAGGAGACGACAGAAACATTGCATTGTGGGGAAAACAAATTTCGCCAACGTGTACCGGATTATCCGGAGTTTGTCATTTTGTTATACGATTGGTCAATAGTAAAATCTATTTACACGAACTGTTCCGAACTAGTCGTCGGCTTTCTTCGGCCCGATACGAACAGTTCTGAACTTTTCATCGGATTACTTCGGCCCGCAGGATTTTGTTTGTTTGTTTGTTTGTTTGCTTAACGCCCAGCCGAACACGAAGGGCCATATCAGGGCGGTGCTGCTTTGACATATAACGTGCGCCACACACAAGACAGAGGTCGCAGCACAGGCTTCATGTTCGGCCCGCAGGAATGTCTCCCAGTTTGTTCACAAACGCCAGAAAAAACGTCAACGGATATTCCCGCTGGTTGCGTCCCAGCTGATTCGCATAAAAAGAAAGACAGATTGGTTTCCAGTCATGCAAACATGACCGCTGTTCACCGAACTCAAAGAGCATTATCAACTCTCAAAATTTGCTTGTTTGTGTTTGTAAAATCCAGGATTGCATTCACATACATTTTGTTAGTTGCCGTTTGGACCGTTTATTAATATTTCTGTTGTAAGATATATGCACCAGCAGTGTGACCCATCCTGAACTCAAGTTTAAAAATAGGTCTCATTTTTATCCCTGACATTATGCTCGAGTTTCCTAAACTATTTAGGAAAACATATACTAGAGCTTATCATCGTAATGTGTTATTGATATAAGCAGATTCGCGATCGTCGATGATGAATTTTCATGGTGTTGTGTAATTTTTAAATTACAAAGGAATCATTCGTAAGACAGTTTCAAGCGAGCTATTTTTTCGCGGCTGCATTTACTGTGCAAACAATTCTAAATATGGCAAAAGTGTCACGTGATAATCAACCGTTTGGTTTCGGCGTTCGCTGAAGCAGACGAATTTTTCTGTGGTGATGCAACCATATATTACGGTCTCCTTCCGGCAGCAGTCCCAAAATTTCGACATGTTTTGACCTTAGAACGATGTCTCTATCATAACTGTGAAGAACAGAACGGAGATCACTGTCGAAGTCGGCCAATCTGCAATTATTTTCGTCTCGCAAACAATACATGGGAGATAAATTGTTTTGATAGATTCACGTAGGAGTTTCGCGTCCGGTCAGAGAGATAACTGGCGATAGCCGTTGAGCGATGTAATCA
Organism: Littorina saxatilis; assembly: GCF_037325665.1. Taxonomy (NCBI): domain Eukaryota; kingdom Metazoa; phylum Mollusca; class Gastropoda; order Littorinimorpha; family Littorinidae; genus Littorina; species Littorina saxatilis. The sequence goes on from NC_090261.1 coordinate 62,582,093, forward strand.
GAATGCAGTGTGACCAGAAGAGGTTCAACATCCAAAATCAGAAAGAAAAACAAAATGACCAGAGAACAAAAAAATCACTTTTTTCAAAACGTTTCAATCCATGTATTCAACACTACTTGATCCGCCGCTTCAGGATCGGAACACTTGCTGTTGCGGGGCGGGACTAAGCGCAAGGAGGCTGCGAAGAAGATATGAATATCCCTTTGAGAAATGGTGCACTCAAACATGTGGAGACGGAGTGTCTGTCTGTGTTGGAACATTTCACGGTACACACATGACGGCCGTCTTTGACACTCAAGGTACGTTTGGTTGTTGGTAGTCTAGTAGGTTGGTCTGGTTTTTGCTCGGCTGATTGGGTGATTGGTTGGTTGGTTGGTTGGATGGTTCGTTGATTGATGAATTGGTTGGTTGGTTGATTGCTTAATTGGTTGGTTGGTTGATTGATTAGTTGATTGATTGCTTAAGGGGATGTGCGGGGGTGATTTCTGAGCTTTTGGGCAAATTTGGGCATTTAGACATTTTGACTGTTTGGAAAACTGTGGTCATTTTTCTTTCAATTTCTGCCGTTGATGTTGCATATACATGGTTTTTTTGTGTAATAAAAATAAATTCAATAAACCAACCCTCGCCTGATTGCGTTCATTTGTCCTGAACTTGCCTTATTATTGCCGATTTTCAACACCTTGATCAGCAAATTTGAGCAGACGACAGGGCGAACACTGCATGACGTTGCATGCTACATAGCCTCCCCTGTTTGCATGTGACCGTTGTTTCGTTATTTTCCGGACTACTTCGGCTCTAACGGAACATTGTCAATGTAGTTCAATCTACGCCAACTTCCTTATACGGAGAGTATGACGTACGATGCGATCTTGATTCGTTCAACCGGGGTCACGTGGTACAACAATGGCGCTTGTTTACAAGCAGTGAAAGTACACGCTCCTGTGCAAAAATGGTTCGCACCAAGCCATCAACAACCAGAGGAGCCCCAAAATCTACGAAAAAGAGGACAGATCAAGTGAAGAGTCAATGGAAGGCGAAGAAATCAGCGCAATCAGCTTCTGTGCTGACTGACGTGACAGAATGTGTGCCGGTTTTGGGGTCGTCTGCTAGTGCTACATTTTCCGCGTCGATTCCTTCCACTGAAAACATTCTCGGCACGAAGACAAGAAGTGAGTTCAAAAAAGAATCGTATGAGAGGTTTGTTTCCGGTGGAGTTGACACTAAGTCATCTGCTGCTACTGAAACCCTGGTAAAAACCCAGAGGGGTGTTGTAGACTTTGCCGAAGTAGACAGTATGGTTGCAAGTTTGTGCTGTCCACAGTGCAAAAACAAGTGCTTGTCTCTTTGCACAGACTCCAGACCAACAAGTGGCTTGGCAGTATTTGCCCAGGTGAACTGTTCTTCGTGCGAAGAGCCTGTGTATGAACAGTATCTGGCGACAAAATTTAAATCCAAGACAAAAGTGTTCGACATGAACAGACAGGCAGTGTATTCCTCGCTTGCTTGTGGACTGGGAGCCACCACATTCAGAAATTTCTGTGAAAACATGGATTTAGCTGGACTTCACCACAAGACCTTTCATACTCATGCCAGCCAACTATTCACACAACTAGAGGGATTCCGGAAGCATGTGTTCAGTGAGACTGTTGCATATGTTCGAGAAGTTCATGCAAGATACTGTGGCACTACTCTTGGTGTCGATGACACCCTGAACATTATTGTGAGCTATGATGGCACCTGGCTTACTCGTGGACACTCTTCGCACATTGGAGTTGGGTGTGCTGTGGACTTACTTACTGGACTCTGTGTTGATGCCCATGTCATGTGTACCTACTGCCAGGTGTGCGAGTCTACGGGGCAGAAGCTGTTTCAGGAAAAACCAGAGGAGTATGCGGCCTGGCTCGTGGACCACTTGGACAAGTGTGAGGTGAACTATAAAGGTAAATTATATTTGTTTGCCCAGAAATATTTGAATAGAGTTTATTTCAAATTTAAGCAACTTACTCAAATATAGCAAATTACAAGTAAATGTAATAGCGATGAGTGGATATTATTTTCCATGCATTCCAGTGAAACTGAAAACCAAAACTAAAGGCATGGATGATGGATTAAAAAAAAGCGTCATAAAGACAGATCATCAATTTATGATAATAATAATGAAAGTTGTAACACATGCATATATAAATCCAATTTTTAAGAATAGTTCAGGGCATGGGGGAGTGGATGTGTGTGATGAAAATAATAAGAAAACACACACAGATAGAGAGAGAGAGAGAGAGAGAGAGAGAGAGAGAGAGAGAGAGAGAGAGAGAGAGAGAGAGAGAGAGAGAGAGAGAGAGAGAGAGAGAGAGAGAGCTGTATTTACAGCATGAAGTGAGATTCACAAGTCTTCAGAATCAACGGGCTTAGAACAGAGGGAGCTAGTAGTGGTCAGGGGGTGGCAAATACATACATACAACTATACATGTGTGGCCACATACATACGTGTAAGTATGTGTGGCACAATACAAGTGTATTTAAAAATGTTCAAATAGTATCAATTGATGAATTATGCTTAACGTTTACAATCTAACATGTTCAGTGCCACAATATAACATGTTCTCACCACTATTAATAGGTAACATGCGCCTTGAGTCGCCTTGTGGGGTGAGATACGTGCGCGATATAAATCCTCGTAAATAAATAAAAGTAAATAAATAAATAAATAAATAAATACCTGCTGCTAGAAATTTAATATACAGTAATTTGGTAATTCCATGTTTATTTCAATTCTTTTCTGTATTAATTACAGTTGAAGTATTAGCTGTACAATGACTGTGAATAACACATGCGTGCACACACACACACACACACACACTTAAAAAATACTCTGTTTGCAAATTACATTTCTTATTTTGTTCTTGTTTGCAGGCTCATCAGGGATGATGGAGGTGGAAGCAGCCCGTGTCATATGGCGTCGATCGGTGAACACCAACAAGCTTCGCTACACAACACTTCTGTCGGACGGTGACTCCAAGACTTTTACAGAGCTCAACGACATCAAGCCCTATGGTGAGGATATTCACATTGACAAGGAAGAGTGTGTGAACCATGTGAGTAAACGACTTGGTACAGCTCTTCGCAACATGGTGACAGACTGCCGAAAGCGAGGGGTGACTCTTGGTGGACGTGGAAGGGGTCAGCTGACAGGCAATGCCATACGCAAGCTACAGATTTACTACAACCGGGCAATTCGTAGCAACAAGGATGTGTGTAGCATGAAAAAAGCAATCATGGCATCACTGTACCATTGTTTTTCCACTGACGAAAATCCACAACATGAACTTTGTCCTGCTGGAGAGAGCTCGTGGTGTTTCTTTCAGGAAGCGCTGGCGAAGCACCAAGTTCCAGGTCCACACAAACACCTCATCCACACACCCCTCAATGAGGAGAAGTTAGCTGCACACCTGTTGCCCATTTATGAGAGACTTTCTGAAGAACACCTACTCAGCAGATGTGTTTCTGGCAAGACACAAAATGCCAATGAGTGTCTCCACAGCCTCATTTGGTCAAGATGTGCTAAGGACCACTTTGCTTCCCGCAGTCGTGTTGAGTTTGCAGTCTTGACTGCTATTAGAGAGTTCAACTTTGGACCTGCTGCTGCTGCCGACTCTGCCCAGTTCTTCGGATTCCAGACTGGACATCACATGAAGAGGCTTGGAGCAGCCAGGATGCACAAGAGGGTGCGGAACAGTCTGAAGGCTGTGAGAGACAAGCAAAGTAAAAGGAGAGACAAAGTGCGGGCAGCCAAGTCAAAGAGACTGGAAGAACTTGTTCAGCTGGAAGGTGGCCCTGCATATGCTGCAGGCATGTTCTAAGTTTTGACTATGTAAATGTTTTAACATAGACGGGGAATCGAGACGAGGGTCATGACTCATGGTGTGTTTGTGTATAAAGTGATTCCGAGGAAACTACTGGACCAATCTTGATAAAACTTAACATGAGAGTTCCTGAGTGCGATATCCCCAGATGTCTTTTTTCCATTTTTTGGAAAGATGTCTTTGATGACGTCATATCCGGATTTTTTTAGGCAGTTGAGGCAGCGCTCTAACACCCTAATTTTTCAACCAAATTGATTGCAATTTTGGTAAAGCAATCTTCGACGAAGTCCGGACTATGGTATTGCATTTCAGCTCAAAATTTTAAAAATAAATTAATGAGTTTGCTTGTTAAGTTTGTCATTAAAATCTAATTTTTAGTAACAAAATAAACTTTGACTGCATTGCATTCCTCATTTTTTCCTGAATTCAAAAATATCTAGATATGTCATGTTCACTCTAACAATGTGCTCAGAATTACAGAAAATAGGTTTAGTAAGTACTATACGGTCTCATGCTTTGCGGAGACGAGCGTGATCCGTCTCGGTATTGTTAGCCGAGACTATCTAAATGTATCTCGTAGTCTTGGCGATGACTGGTTTGTGGTGTTGATATTTAAGTTTCATACTGATTGACTAAATGTTTTTATATTGCTTCACGCGACTTGTCATTGTTATTGTGGTTAACATTATTCTCATATATTGTGGTTATTGTACGCATATGTGCAATTAATGACTTGGGTACGTTTCGTAATTTGGAGCTAGCTTGTGTGTGTGTGTGTGTGTGTGTGTGTGTGTGTGTGTGTGTGTGTGTGTGTGTGTGTGTGTGAATGTGAACGTGAACGAGTGAGCGAGCTTTTTTTGGTGTGCATGCTGTAATTGGGAGTGTGTGTATGCATTGTTTGTAACTCGGGACAAACAATTTTCCTAGTGTACTGCACATGTTTGAAATAACTTATGTTTTATGTCTTCCCTAACTTTTAAACTGTGTCTCTAAGGTGTGAAAGACATTCCTCAGTGTGGAATTTGGTGATACATGTATGTATTTTGAGTTTAATTACAACTATCAATGGTTTCAAAACAAATTGTGTGCGTTTTTGCCTTTTCCTCAGTTTGCATGTTTTGACATTTGGGAACGAAATGATTTCAAATCTACTGGTTAGATTTCTGTGAAATTCTGCATACTTGTACTTTTACATACTATCTACAGAATTACCATTTGAATAATGAATCGGAAAAGAAATGTTGGCTTTACGATTTTTTTAATATTAAATTTTACGCAAAATTTCAACATTATGATAAAAAAAAATTTTTTTAAATAACTGTAATACTCACAGAAAAAATAAATGGTAAATCTGTAGATATGATCTAAATCTATATTTATGCAAAATATTGGACAGAAATCGAGCATTTGGATATGGAAAAAACGGTTCCTAAAATCCAATATGGCTGCTGTTTACTTTTCTGTTTCTATAGCAACGACATACACAATAAACAAACACATTAACATTTTTTAATTCAGAGACCATCAGTATTATAACAAAAGCGACACAAACAGTGCTGATCATCAGATATGGAAAATAGCGATTTGGCCCTCACATGGCCTTAAATTGGTTGGTTGATTGATTGATTAATTGGTTGGTTGATTGCTTAATTGGTTGGTTGGTTGATTAGTTGATTGATTGCTTAATTGGTTGGTTGGTTTGTTTGTTGATTGGGTGATTGATTGATTGGTTGGATGGTTGGTTGATTAAATGGTTGGTTGGTTGGTTGGTTAGTTGATTGATTGATTGATTGATTGTGTCACGTTTTAAAGTCAACAGAATTACCTAAAACGGTCAATTACTGCCAACTGACTAACCACACCACGATCCACACTCGCAGTCACACAAAAAAGTTAGAAACAACAAAAGTATAAGACCAAGTCGTAAAAATAACAATGAAGACAACTGACAAAAGCCAGTTAAAGTTTTTGAAATAATAAGAACACGCTGAACCGTGTAAAGGTAGAAAACACTTAGCTGCTCTGTGAAAAGTCTTAGCCTGTACAGGCATTAACACTCCACGTTGTCACAACTCAAAGTTCGCCATAAAGGGTTAGAAAGATGACAAGGTGGGGGCGTTTACGCATGGGTGCACTCAACTCTTGGTGTAGCCGGGGTCCATTCGATGAAACGCAGGGGAGCAGTGGAGCATACAGGTGAATGTTGGAGCAACACAAGTAACAGCCGTAGAACAGCAACCGTACAGCAAAGGACAGCAACAGTGTAGCCAGCCCGCCTTCAACAGCAAACAGGTAGCAGCCAGTTAGCAAACGTCTAGCAAACGTCCAGCAAACGTACAGCAACACCCCCAGCAACAAGCGGCGTCAACCAGCAACAACAAGCGGCAGCTCGTAAAATGTAGCTCTCCCAAGCAAACCGCTTGAATATTTGGCTCCCGCTCGTCAGCGAAAGTATGTAGCCAAATCCGTGCTAAGCCTTATTTTCTGTGTATTGCACTAACACTAGAAGTCCGTTGGTAGACCTAAACCAGTCTTGCAACCCGTTGGAATCCTCCAAATCTTAGTCACGGAAACAAACCAGACCTCTGTATGCAAAAGCATGTAGAATAAGAAAGACAGAAGGACTGGGAAGAAAGGCCATGTGATCTCCCTGACCAATCAGCAGTCGCCTATCACAGGACAAGTGATCTTCCTGACCAATCACTGGTCGCCTACCATACAACCGTATAGCATGCTTGAAACACGTGTTCTAAACCGTGAGCGAAGAATCACCCGATAACTGCACGGTTTTCACGCTGGCACTTTCCACGTGCATCTCGTGATTTTTAACCAAAACTTTTCCACTCAATGCGGTATACAGGCGCATTACGTTGCATTTTGAGAAAGGCGCCCAACAAAGAGTTTCTTTCTCAAACGTGTCACTGAAACCGTGACAGATTGGTTGGTTGATTGATTAATTGGTTGATTGGTTGGTTGGTTGGTTGATGATTGATTGATATATTGATGATTGGATGGACAGATTGATTTATAATCTGTTACAACTTAAACGCCCAGAGGTAAAGGAGTTTTAAATAAAACTCCAAAAACTTGAACTAAAGAAACCTTTGGATTCGATCCTTTACCCTTGAGTACAAGCTATAGGTTATTCAAGCGCGCACACAGGCACATGCACGCGCACGAACAATACCCAAGCATGCGCATATATTTGTTCAAAGTACTATAGCTATAAGCACTTTGTTTTCCTATTTTCAGACGTGTATAGTTTTAAAAGACCTCTGCCACGGACATTGCGAGGAAACGAAGACTGGTTGCGCCCCAAATGGCCAGGTCAGTTTCAACTGGTCAGTGTAGACATGGACAAAAATATACTGCATCCATCACTTTTTGCATGCGAACTGAACTGTCCAAGCTCGCGTCATGTTATTCCAACTTTATAATCCCGAAAGGAAGCATGCTTTGGCTATTTGGCACAGTTTGAAAGAAAATAAAAGCTTCAGTAATACGCATCTTGATATTTGCATTTATCGAGGTGGTGATTATTCTGAATATTCCATCACAACCATATGCATATCCCATCACAACCGAGTTTCGATCTCAACTGTCATTGGTCATTGTCATTGGTCAGGTTTTAGTGGAAAAAGTAAGTGTTTTTAATGAAAACGTCGGAGTAATGGGATAAATAGCTTACACACCTCGTCCTAAATATCTTGCATATGTTTACCTCGCCAAAGGCTCGATAATACATGAAAATCGACCCTCGGGAAAATATGCAAGATAATCAGAACTCGGATCGGAGTGTGTAACCTATAAATATACACACCGGATACCCAACGAATCACGCCAACCGAGCAGCGGCCCTGTGTCTAAGCTGTGACGTCATCAAGAAAACGTGGGTGTCTCCAGAAAAGTGTCAAATAAGGACAGAAAACTGGTCCAATACGCTCAAATGTTGATTTCGAGAGGTACACAAGACATGTGTTTAAAGGATACATCAAATTAAATTCAGTAATTGGGTATGGATCGAGCTACCAATGCAATTACAAGTGAAGGTGTTCACTTTTGTTTACTAAAATTGTGTTTTATGTGCTTATTACAAAATTTTGTTTGGGCCTGTACGGGAAACATCGTTTACAATAGCTTGTACGACGTCCTCTCGCTGCTGTACTGCAACGTTGACGTCGACGTTGGAAGGATAAGCGAATAATTATCGTTCAAACCTGATTACTGACGAAAAGGGGTGATACGGTACGAATCAGCGCCAGGCATCATAATCGAGTGGGTAACGCTCAGCGCAGGGCATGGATACCAGTCAGCGCAAAAGAAAACACACATTGTAGGTTTATACATGGACCTAATGGATCAAAAACTGTCTTTTATTCTCCCAAGAGCTGTATGGTTTGGTTTTGGGGTTAAAACTATGACACCACACATCTGGAACACCTTATTACACAGTTATTCAAATTTAAAGTGGTTCTGTACGTGTGTTGTTGCGGGACATTTATTTCCCCGTGTTTCTTTCTCCAACACTAGCTTTGTTTTGATTCCTGGCCCACGCTTCGTCCCTGACATGTTAGCGTTTGAGATTCTTTTGAAAGAGGAGAATTTGTTTTGTACTCTGTTATATCATGGAGACATCATGATGTAGACTGCACGAGTACTTGTGGTGTGGCCGCCAGGCCTTGGATCTTGGTTGGTGAGGAGAGACAGGAACAGGAACTAAACAGACATGTGAACCATTCATGGTTTATCAGAGTTGCGTTGTTGTATGTAGTCAAGTTAGAGAGAGATAGAGGAATAGAGTAAAAGAGAAAGGGGGGAGGAGGGAGAGAGAGTATGAGGTGGGTGTGGCATCCATTGTGGGTGTGGCATCCACAAGTCAGCCACAGTTCCCCTTGAGTTTGGCGTCCCACAAGGCTCTGTGCTGGGTCCTGTCCTTTTTATTCTCTATACAACTCCTCTGTCCAATGTAATCTCGACTCATTCCGTCGAGCATGAAATGTTCGCAGACGACACACAACTATACAAATCAGAATCACCTGAAAACATTCCTAACCTCCTTCACTCTCTAAACATCTGTACTTCAACTGTTAAAACATGGATGTCAGAAAATAAACTCAAACTGAATGACGATAAGACCCAGGCGATGTGTTTCTGTTTTTTTAACATTTTCTTGTTTTTCTCGCTCTGTTATCGAATCTGACCCCTGATTTGCACATGATCACCAAAACCATTGCCTGTTACGACATTTCGCTTGAACAGAAGTTTATAGAAACCCATGGCTTTTGTACAATCACTTGTCTTTTGAAAACATACAGATTCCGTTCATACCCCATGTTTCCGTTCGTACAAAAGTGCATGTTTCCCTTCGTACGAAAAGCGTTTCCGTTCATACACATTCGTTAGATCAGAGTGAAACAGGCCCCCACTACAAGTTCTGTGTATTCCAATCGTCTTCAAATAGCACAAAGTACGAATGCGTGTGATATTAGACCTATGTGAACCATAGATGTAGAGATGAGAACAAACAGCAAACGCTGGTCAAATATCGAGCTGAAACATCTCTCTTTTTTCATAACAATGTTTCTTCTTTTTTGTGAGGAAACAACAACACCAAAACAACAACAAAACAAAATAATATAAACAAACAAACAAAAAGGGAGAGACAGAAACACGTCGGTAATAATGTTTTCAACAACTTTATTGTCCACAGATAGTCAACGACAACAGAAAAAGTTTGGCGCTAACACTTCTCGAGAAATCTGTGATAAGTTAACTTCCCCATATAAAAAACTCTCTCTCTCTCTCTCTCTCTCTCTCTCTCTCTCTCTCTCTCTCTCTCTCTCTCTCTCTCTCTCTCTCTCTCTCTCTCTTTTTTTATTTTTTTTTATTTATCAGTATTGGAATCTGCATGTGATGTTATGCTCCGGCCATACTTAAGTGAACTGACTTTTGACTATTGTAGGGTGGAAGTTCAAAAAGAATCTATTATTTGCATTATTACTAAAGAGTATACATTATAAATGATACCACCACCATCATTACCCCCCTCTCGCTCTCTCTCTCTCTCTCTCTTTCTCTCTCTCTATCTCTCTCTCTCTCTCTCTCTTTTTTTATATTTTTATTTATCAGTATTGGAATCTGCATGTGATGTTATGCTCCGGCCATACTTAAGTGAACGGTATGTATGTCCGTCTGTCGGTTAGGTCCTAATGTTGTATGTCTTGTATACTTGCCATTTACATATGTTGAAGGATGAATGAGGATACATTGTAGACGGATGCATGTTATGGATTAAAAGCCCCACGATGATGTGCTTGGCAAATACAAAAAAAAAAGTCTGTTTACAGTATCCCGACCGACCCTATTTTTTCGCGCGACCCTAAACTTTTTTTTTGGCATTTGGGGAAAAAAAGCACACAAAAAAACAAGTCTGTTTTTTGGCAAAATAACTTAAAAATATGTTGTTGTTTTTTTAAAAAGAAAAAAAAATCCCGACCTACCGACCCTATTTTTTGTTTGCCTATGTTACCGTAAACAGACTTCTTTTTTTTGTCCTTAGAGAAATTTCAGAAGCCATTGCAAAGAAAAAAACTTGTAAAAAACTAAAGGAGAAGAAGGTTGGGGCAGTTACAAAATGCTAACACACATGACGGGCGCAGTGGCTTGGTGGTAAGACGTCGGCCTCCTAATCAGGAGGTCGTGAGTTCGAAGCCCGGTCGCTGCTGCCTGGTGGGTTAAGAGTGGAGAATTTTCTGATCTCAACTTGTGTGCAGACCTGCTTGTGACTTAACCCCCTTCGTGTGTACACGCAAGCACAAGACCAAGTGCGCACGGAAAAGATCATGTAATCCATGTCGGAGTTCGGTGGGTTATGGAAACACAAAAATACCCAGCATGCCTACTCAACGAAAGCGGAGTGAAGCTAACTATGCTCTCAGAGTATAGTGTGGGGAACCCAAATGGGCAAACGAGCTCACACTTAACCAGAACATTCAGGAACGCTGAAGAAGAAGAAGCTACCACACTTGCTCGTGATATTGTCTCTGTAGTAGCAAACATTAGATATAAGATAAAACAGCATTTGAATGTTGTGTATCAACCTTTAAAACTGTCATTGGAGCCGTTTTTCAGGAAATAAACGAATAAAACGTTGCGCTGTTTTGAACCCATTTTAGACTCGACGATGTCGCTGATCGGTATCATACCATGCCGCCGATTGTCATCATGCGATTTCAGCATGCAGAACCTAAATTGTTTTTTAAATTGCCAACTGACTAGACCTCTGCCAGGTATAGGACGCACAGACATGATCAAAAAACGACCAAAGAAAAACTCACAGGAAATATTTTGCTTCTGTCTGTCTTCGTTTGTCAAAAAAACACGAGAACACGATGGAAAATAGCATAGGGAAGAACTACCTGAGGCTTATTTGCTATCATGCTGCCTACGTGCATAGGGAAGTAAATCTCGTAAAATGTATATATGGATGTGCACTGATATCTTTTACAGCTGTAGGCCTATCTATATATATATATACGACTTGTGTCTGTGTGTCTGTGTGTCTGTGTCTTCGCGATGCACGGCCAAAGTTCTCGATGGATCTGCTTCAAATTTGGTGGGCTTATTCACAGAGACCCCGGACACAACCTGATCGATGAGATATTTCAACACGTGCTCTCAGCGCGCAGCGCTGAACCGAATTTGGTTCCAGCTCAGCTACCCGGGCCCCCATACCGACACACCAAAGCCGCTACACCACATCACAACGCCAAAGTTCTCGGTGGATCTTTTTCAAATTTGGACACCGTATTCAGCGACACCCCGGACACAATATCATCGATGAGATATTTCAACACGTGCTCTCAGCGCGCAGCGCTGAACCGATTTTGGTTTTTGTGTTCATTTCACCATTACAAGTAACTCTTCCTTATCTTCTCCATGTTTTCAGCGTTTACCTCCCTTCCTTCGTATGGTGCACTATAGTATGAGGGGGCATCTTCGGATATTCCCGGCGTTCTGTTACTATTTTTAGAAGGTCACCGCAGTGTCCAGAACGTAAATTGGACCCGTAAATTATCATCACTGTAAAAGTGCAAAGGTCGAATCAATTTATAGCCACGCGAAAAATACACTGTCATCTATCTCTCTATATATACGGCTTCTCTGTGTTTGTGTGTGTGTGTGTGTGTGTGTGTGTGTGTCTCTCTCTCTCTATGTGGGCAACACCTGTGGATTGTTCAGTTCTGTTTGTGATGTGGTCTGGCGGCTTTTGTGTATTTGTATGTACTGGCCTTCCTTTGAGAAGCCATAACAGTTCAAAAGGGCTTAGAGATAAGCTCTAAATTGCTCAATCCTGTTTGAGTGGAATTCGCCTCCAAAGGTGATTAACACGGTTACATTCGTCGACAAGGATGGGACTCGATATGGTCAGGAATGGCATTATGGCCACTGAATCATTTTCGTGCTGTTCCCATTCCACGAATCTGGGAGGGACCTAAGCTTGGCGGGTCCATTGTTCGGACCCGGCAAAGCCGGCGTACGGCTCTAAGTATTTCATCCCGGCGAAGCCGGCTACCCGGCGAAGCGGGTATTCCTCTAGTATACAATAAAGTATTCATCAACAAGTCTTTTTAGTGCTTTTTTGGACGGTTTTCTGAGGATACCCACGTTTTTTTGATGACGTCACAGCATAGACACAGGGCCGCTGCTCGGTTGGCGTGCTTCGTTGGGTATCCGGTGTGTTTAACAGCTATTGTGTTTTCAGCGTAGCAATAGGGTCCGATATTTAGACGAGACTAGTATAATGCCGTCGAGTCGAAGACGAGTCGCATTATACTTGTTCGAGTCTAAATATCGGACCCGATTGCTACGCTGAAAACACAATAGCGATTATATAGCTGTTATGACCTTGATTTGTTGTTCCAAACTTACAAAATGACAGTTTTTGCGTCGATGCGTTGATCTCAGGTTTTGATAGCAGACAAACTTCTTACGCGCATCATGTTCGCACAGACATGCACACCGCTACACGCTTTCTGACTTTGGATGAAAAACTGACTCCAAGCATAGACCAACAACAAGAGCTATCAAAACCTGAGATCAACGCATCGACGCAAAAACTGTCATTTTGTAAGTATGCTTTTTTTTTCGGCAATTTCTTCGCGCGTGAAGGTTGCAAAACGTTTTTTGGGTGTTTGTTGCTCCATTTTTAGTCTTTTTGACCAACAGACACTTTTTAATCAAGGGAAGTAAACATGTATGCACACACCGGTTTCGGTTGAGAACAGCTTTTGCATTCAACCTCACCGGAATGTTGTTACCCGGTCAAATTAAAGTGGTTAACTTATTTAAGGGATAAATCCGGACACATTTTATTGAAAATTAATGCAACCGGTGGTGAAATTTGATAGTTTGCATCCCAAAATTCGATTCCTTCGAAACCGTTTCATCGAGTGGTTACGTCCCTTGAATGAGAAGGGAATTTGTGTGCTACTGACTGAACCTGAGATCAACGCAAGCATTGTCATTTTGCCAGTTTAGAACAAGAAAGCAAGGTCAGAAATGCAATATAAACGCTAGTGTGTTTTTAGCGTAGCAATAAAGTCCGATATTTAGACTCGAAGAAACATAATGTGACTCGTCTTCGACTCGTATGCATTAAACTTGTCTCGTCATGAAGCGATTTTTTCAACCTCAATTAGAATACGTTTTTTAAACAACTTCATGAATGTTAGTACCTGGGGTTGATCATCAATACTTTGAGAGGGGAGGTGGGGTATTTAGTGTGGAGTTACGAGATAAGAAAAGCCGAATGCGAAAGCTTGTGTCAGGCAACTGAGCTCAGTCACAGTCACACAGGCACACAAAAACGGCTGTTCCGTTTTACTTCCCTGTTTGTACTACATCTTTCGACTTGGGGCATTTTGTGGTGTTTAGGGACAGAAAATAATTGGTTTAGTCCTGTTTCATCGGGAAGTTAGCAGAAAAGGGTATGCTATCGACATTTGTAAAGCTGAAAAACATTCCCGAGAATAATTTCAAGTTGTCAGTGTATGCTGTTGTCGATAGAAACATCGCCGCGTGGTACAGATGGGTAAACCGGAACCATGCGTCTTTGTTATTGACAATATGCTTTTGGTTATTGAGAAAAATGGCCGACTTCCGTAGCATTATGCTTTGATGATCGGAAGAGACCATCCAATCACAGCCCCCGAATTCCCCCACGTGTTCATCAAAATAGCTATATATATGTTTGACAGAAAAGAATAGCTTTAGTAATACGCATCTTGATATTTGCATGTTTGACAGAAAAGAACACCTTCAGTAATACGCATCTTGATATTTGCATGTTTGACAGAAAAGAACATCTTCGGTAATGCGCAACTTGCAACTTACATGTTTGACAGGGAAGAACAGCTTTGGTAATACGCATCTTGATATTTGCATGTTTGAAAGAGAAGAACTCCTTTGGTAATACGCAACTTGCAACTCACATGTTTGACAGAAAAGAACAGCTTTGGTAATACGCATTTTGATATTTGCATGTTTGACAGAAAAGAACATCTTCGGTAATGCGCATTGAGTAACTTGCACGTTTGAAAGTGAAGAGCAGCTTGCGCCTTGAGTCCGAGTCTGGAGATACGCGCGCGATATAAGACTTCATATATATAATGCGCATTGTGTAACTTGCACGTTTGAAAGAGAAGAACAGCTTTGGTAATACGCATCTGACAACTCACATGCTTGTCAGAGAAGAACAGCTTCAGTAAGACGCATCTTTGCATGTGCATGTTGGACAGGGAACTTTGAAGAAGACGAGGAAACTGTGACCGACAAGGTTAATAACACTGGTCCCGTTGTGGACGTCCCTAACACTGGGGTTGAGGTCGTCGATGGTAAGTACACCATTTATTTGTAAAAAAAAATAAAAAATAAAAAAAAGGATCGGCAGTTCGGTTTTTTATTCTTTGTTTTTTTTCTACATTATGTGTATATGTTACAGGCATTAAGTGAAACCAGGCATTACGCGTAATGCCTAAAATGTTCAGGCATTACGCGTAATGCCTGTGAACACTAGGCATTACACGTAATGCCTAAAAATACCAGGCATTACGTGTAATGCCTGAAAATCATTGCCAGGCATTACACGTAATGCCTGAAACCTGTTGGTTTAAACACAATTTTATTCAAAATACATGACATGAAACAATTGACAAAAATGCAGCTAGGACACGAACTCAAGCAGATGCTTATTTGACGTGACCATAACAATGCTGAGTTACACAAGTTTTCATGATGCTGGACAACACAATTATTAACCAGAAGAACAAAATGTAGGAGGGGGGTATGGGGAACTTAATCAAAACAGGAGGATTTACAGAGAGAAAAAAATTAATCAAATAAAAAAATAAAATAAAAAAATAAGATGAGACTATGAATGAAGCGCGTGGGACGAGAACATCGATGCTGAGACATGCAATAAGTAAGTTCAGATAAATGTACATTTTCATGGAGAGGGCAGCATAGTTCGTTACGAATGTATGGAAGAAAACAACCACACACACACACACACACACACACACACACACACACACACACACACACACACACACACACAAAAGAGAACAGAAAAACAAAAACAAAAACTCAATGATAATTATTATTTATGTTAAATATGTAATTGATGCAACAACACTGAGAGGCGGGTTTACGTTCTCCTGCACACAAACACACACAATACCAGTACGTGGGCTAATCCTTCAAGTTAGTCGACCAGATTCAGCAATAAAGGATTGGACCGACTCGAAAATCAATGTATTTATGCGAAATGAATGTTGCTCGCTGCCTCTTAATAATGTTTCCACGTGTCTAAAATTGGCAAGCAGTGAGTTAATTGTGGACATACGAGCATTTTCAAACAACGTGCAGTATAACAAGTAATGTTCAGCTGTTTCGTTCCGGTTACCGCACGCACACTGTGGGTTATCTTTTAAATGGCGTTTGCATACATCGGAATTAAGGTTACTCATGTTTAAACGCATTCTGCTGTGTTGTATTTAGCTACATGTCTTTTTCCAAAATAATAATAAACTGGCACATAATGATGAGGACTTTGTAAATAATGCTTAAACTCGCTAATTGAGTTTGTGGTTTTAACCACATCAGGCAGATCATTCCATAAAATTGTAGTCGAAGGAACGAAGGATGTTCGGAAGATTTCTGTCCTGTGAGCTGGTACAAATCTTTCAAGTGGTCGTCTTCTGTGATAAGGATTTAAGGATGAAACTAGTGGTGGCAAAAGGTCAACTAAATATAGGGGACATTTACCATGAACCATTTTATGATATAATATCAATTTATGTTGTCTTCGGCGTTCCTTTAGACTACAAAACCCGCTTTCTTTGTAAATCTTACCATGACTAGTTCTCCGCACACCGCCAATTATAATACGTAAAGCTTTAAACCTGAAACCTGTTACAGTCAGGCATTAAGTGAAACCAGGCATTACGTGTAATGCCTGAATATCGTTTGATAGAATAGGTCGAACAACAACACCTTTGACTCTCGCTTGTTTCTTCTTCTTCTGACACTCTGCGCACAAAGATTTGTAAAGTGGGGTTCACGTAGGACAGGGTCCAGATTGAATTCATCTTCCTAAAACAACAACACCATGTCAATGTACCCGAGCGCTACATTCAAACTACTAAAGATCGTGAACAACTTACGTCGAATAATAATAACAAATCTCCCTTATGAGAAAAAAAAACCCGTTTACACAGTGTTTCTCAAGCGAACATTAAGTAATAATTTGATATCGTAGCTTTCAACAGTCCCGGTATGTGAAATAACACAACGCAATTTTCTTATTAGCTGTTTTTGTTCCAGCAAGAACAGTCAGTGTACTAAGCCTTTTTTGTTACCTCCATTTGATATTTTAATTATGTGTCAATTTTGTTTGTTTGTTTGTTTGCTTAACGCCCAGCCGACCACGAAAGGCCATATCAGGGCGTTGCTGCTTTGACATATAACGTGCGCCACACACAAGACAAAAGTCGCAGCACAGGCTTCATGTCTCACCCAGTCACATTATTCTGACACCAGACCAACCAGTCCTAGCACTAACCCCATAATGCCAGACGCCAGGCGGAGCAGCCACTAGATTGCCAATTTTAAAGTCTTAGGTATGACCCGGCCGGGGTTCGAACCCACGACCTCCCGATCACGGGGCGGACGCCTTACCACTAGGCCAACCGTGCCGGAATGTGTCAATTACTCTATCAGAGACAGCATTGGAGATAACCCGGTTTCAGTATTTTTTCACGATAGACGTAGAGCTGAATACCAACACTCAAATCTGTTTTTGACAAACACCACACATCACTTACTTTCCCAAGAGATGATACTCATGACGTGACTTTGTCGTTTTCTGGAAGGCAGATTTTACTTCTTCGATTGTTCTGAAGTACACAGCTTTCGGAAGCAACTTTCTGCCGTCCTTTTCATAATGTTCAAACAAACGTCTAGTAAACAATTGTTCTTTTTCATTATCCTCCATGGTGACGAATAAGCAACTGGTGAAAACTCGACTGGAAATATTGGACCTCGGCTTTCCATTGTGACATGCACTCACACTTACGTGAAATTCAAACTGTGGTGAACACTATGTCAGAAATACAATATTTTGCATTGCGAACCATCACTCATAATCGCAAAATAAAATGTGCATTCATTTCAAAGCTCACTTGATTGAATGTTAGTTAGTATGTTCACACCATGACATTTTGTCAACACTTTGTCCTTAAAAAATGTTTTCACTGTCATCCAAGAGGTAATGTGTATTGCCTGAATTGCTTCAGGCAATACGCGTAATTTTGAGAGTCAAATTTCAGGCATTACGTGTAATGCCTGGCATTTTTAGGCATTACGTGTAATGCCTAATGGTCACAGGCATTACGCGTAATGCCTGAACATTTTAGGCATTACGCGTAATGCCTGGTTTCACTTAATGCCTGTAACATATATATCTTATTATGCATTGCGGTAAACACATTTGTTAACCAAATATTAAACTTCCAATCTGAAACTCAATCCTATCAGGACAGGGTCCAAGAGTTCAAATTGATATGATTGAAAATCGGGCTTTCATAATCATCTGATCAATACTTTTTTAATTAATAGGGGTGAGATTACTCGAAACAATCACGCACGCACGCACTCATGCAAACACCTCTCATTACATTTAATGTCAAATCACGAAAAGTCACAGTGATGGAAGACTTCGTTCTGATTATTTTCATATTGATCATATCTGTCCATAAAGCATCAGTGTTTCATAACGCAAGAATTTATATAGAGCCTACAACGTGTATATAGTCCTGTGAATGGTTTTTCTGCCTTTTTGACTCACATGCGAAGCAAAAGTGAGTCTATGTACTCACCCGAGTCGTCCGTCCGTCCGTCCCCCCCGTCCGTCCGTAAAGCAGTTCTTAGTGTATGATGTCATTGCTAGGTTTAGTTATTTGACCTTGACCCTGAAGGTCAAGGTCATGTAAAGGTCAAGGTCAAGCATGTGAGTCGTATGGGCTTTGCCCTTCTTGTTATTTTTTTATTGTTACTGTTATGCTTATCTTTTGTAATTGTTTTACGTTTGTATATATATGTATTTAAGATTAGAATAGGCTCTCTCTGGGCGAGGGCTGGTTGAAAAGAAGCTCGTTTATATTGCTTATGCCACAACCCTCGTAAAATAAAATGTGATTTGATTTGATTTGATTTGAAACACCCCCCACCCACCCACACACACTCACACACATATACACACGAATACACACACTCGGGGAACTCTAAATCCTTACCGTTATATATGAGGCGCCAACGCTTAGACCTGCGGACAGTAGAAGACAGCATCCACCAGCTGGATAGAGCAGCACAAGTCACCATCTTAGACCTGGGGACAGTAGAAGACAGCATCCACCAGCTGGATAGAGCAGCACAAGTCACCATCTTAGACCTGGGGACAGTAGAAGACAGCATCCACCAGCTGGATAGAGCAGCACAAGTCACAATCTTAGACCTGGGGACAGTAGAAGACAGCATCCACCAGCTGGATAGAGCAGCACAAGTCACCATCTTAGACCTGGGGACAGTAGAAGACAGCATCCACCAGCTGGATAGAGCAGCACAAGTCACCATCTTAGACCTGGGGACAGTAGAAGACAGCATTCACAAGCTGGATAGAGCAGCACAAGTCACAATCTTAGACCTGGGGACAGTAGAAGACAGCATCCACCAGCTGGATAGAGCAGCACAAGTCACCATCTTAGACCTGGGGACAGTAGAAGACAGCATCCACCAGCTGGATAGAGCAGCACAAGTCACCATCTTAGACCTGGGGACAGTAGAAGACAGCATCCATCAGCTGGATAGAGCAGCAAAAGTCACCATCTTAGACCTGGGGACAGTAGAAGACAGCATCCACCAGCTGGATAGAGCAGCACAAGTCACCATCTTAGACCTGGGGACAGTAGAAGACAGCATTCACAAGCTGGATAGAGCAGCACAAGTCACCATCTTAGACCTGGGGACAGTAGAAGACAGCATCCATCAGCTGGATAGAGCAGCAAAAGTCACCATCTTAGACCTGGGGACAGTAGAAGACAGCAGCCACCAGCTGGATAGAGCAGCACAAGTCACCATCTTAGACCTGGGGACAGTAGAAGACAGCATCCACCAGCTGGATAGAGCAGCACAAGTCACCATCTTAGACCTGGGGACAGTAGAAGACAGCAGCCACCAGCTGGATAGAGCAGCACAAGTCACCATCTTCGGGCTGCGAACGGGACACTGCCAACTCCTCTCCCATATGTATAGACCTACAATCTCAGACACCGACCAATGCTCGTGTAACACAGGCATGCAAACCCCGCCCACACTATGCAGTCCTGCCCCTCCTTCAACGCCCCGAGACACCAGACGTGGCCCAAGCCAATGGAGTCCCACGGGAAGCTTTGGGTATCGGCAACGTCGCTGCGGCGGACCGCGGACTTCGCCATACAGACTGGATTGACAATGTAGCATGGCTTGGAACGCAAAAGAAGAAGAAGAAGAAGAATGTTCCAATGTAAAATGGACAACGGTACCCCTCAGAGTGGTAGTAGCGGCAGTGGCACGTATCATATATCACAACAACAAAAATAGACTGCCAACGTTCCAAAATTCGGGGGAAAAAAACAAGGAACGTACGTTGTTGGAACGTTTAATTGTTGTCTTCTTCTTCTTCTTCTGCGTTTGTAGGCTGAAACTCCCACGTACAAAAGCACGAGTGGAATTTTACGTGTATGACCGTTTTTACACCACCATTTAGGCAGCCATACGGCCAATTGTTGTCAAAACAAAACGTTACGTTCACAAATATATCGACCCAGCAGTATATTTTACATTTTGAGATACTTACTTACTTACTGCCCGTTATACCGGTTGGCATGTAGGACAGCAACATTTTGAGATACTTACTTATTTACTGCACGTTATACCGGTTGGCATGTAAGGCAGCAACATTTTGAGATACTTACTTACTTACTGCCCGTTATACCGGTTGGCATATAGGGCAGCAACATTTTGAGATACTTACTTACTTACTGCCCGTTATACCGGCTGGCATGTAAGGCAGCAACATTTTGAGATACTTAATTACTTACTGCACGTTATACCGGTTGGCATGTAAGGCAGCAACATTTTGAGATACTTACTTACTTACTTACTGCACGTTATACCGGTTGGCATGTAGGGCAGCAACATTTTGAGATACTTACTTACTTACTGCACGTTATACCGGTTGGCATGTAAGGCAGCAACATTTTGAGATACTTACTTACTTACTGCACGTTATACCGGTTGGCATGTAGGGCAGCAACATTTTGAGATACTTACTTACTTACTGCACGTTTTACCGGTTGGCATGTAAGGCAGCAACATTTTGAGATACTTACTTACTTACTGCACGTTATACCGGTTGGCATGTAGGGCAGCAACATTTTGAGATACTTACTTACTGCACGTTATACCGGTTGGCATGTAGGGCAGCAACATTTTGAGATACTTACTTACTGCACGTTATACCGGTTGGCATGTAAGGCAGCAACATTTTGAGATACTTACTTACTTACTGCACGTTATACCGGTTGGCATGTAAGGCAGCAACATTTTGAGATACTTACTTACTTACTGCACGTTATACCGGTTGGCATGTAGGGCAGCAACATTTTGAGATACTTACTTACTTACTGCACGTTATACCGGTTGGCATGTAAGGCAGCAACATTTTGAGGTACTTACTTACTCACTGCACGTTATACCGGTTGGCATGTAGGGCAGCAACATTTTGAGATACTTACTTACTGCACGTTATACCGGTTGGCATGTAAGGCAGCAACATTTTGAGATACTTACTTACTTACTTACTGCACGTTATACCGGTTGGCATGTAGGGCAGCAACATTTTGAGATACTTACTTACTGCACGTTATACCGGTTGGCATGTAAGGCAGCAACATTTTGAGATACTTACTTACTTACTGACTTACTGCCTGTTATACTGGTTGGCATGTAGGGCAGCAACATTTTGAGATACTTACTTACTGCCCGCTATACCGGTTGGCATGTAAGGCAGCAACATTTTGAGATACTTACTTACTTACTGCACGTTATACCGGTTGGCATGTAGGGCAGCAACATTTTGAGATACTTACTTACTTACTGCACGTTATACCGGTTGGCATGTAAGGCAGCAACATTTTGAGATACTTACTTACTGCACGTTATACCGGTTGGCATGTTGGGCAGCAACATTTTGAGATACTTACTTACTTACTTACTGCACGTTATACCGGATGGCATGTAAGGCTGCAACATTTTGAGATACTTACTTACTGCACGTTATACCGGTTGGCATGTAGGGCAGCAACATTTTGAGATACTTACTTACTTACTGCACGTTATACCGGTTGGCATGTAAGGCAGCAACATTTTGAGTTACTTACTTACTGCACGTTATACCGGTTGGCATGTAAGGCAGCAACATTTTGAGATACTTACTTACTTACTGCACGTTATACCGGTTGGCATGTAGGGCAG
>NC_090261.1:62609087-62629087 GCF_037325665.1 Littorina saxatilis
TTGTGTTTGGTAGTCCTTCTCTCTAAGGTTAACGGTTAGGCTTAATTAGAGTAAAATAGCTTTGATAGACATTCAGCAAAAATTAAATACAGAAAAAATCACAAATGGTCCATATTAGGAGCCTGGTCGCCTCATATGGACCAGTGGAGAGGCCTTCACGAATCACTGTAAAAAGCCCCCTATACTTTAAAATAGCATGATACAACTTAGTGTGAAAGTCAGACTAATTAAAATATGCTTTAAATTTATCTGTTTTGGGTTGATGAGAGCATTATTTAAAGCACACAAGAAAACTAAAGAAGCTGATCTAAAACATAGCGAAAATAACTGAAATTATCAACTTCCACGAAAAGAAGACTATTTTGTATATTTTGTTTAAATCTCGAGGGCTAGTTATAGGTTATTTTCAGCAAGCTTCTTAATAAATTAATGAAAATAGCCTTTAGCTTTTATTTTCTTCGATTTGTTGAAGGTGGTCCATATCAGGGGACTCGCACATACTTTGAGATTTTGCTATTATTTTTTGTTTGCAGTAGAAACTCGGGGTCAACACTGCTAAAATATAACAAATACGGTCTTAGCTGTCATATATATAGCAAGTTTTGTGTGATAAAAGCTTTGGTTGTGGACAGAAACGAGTTCGTTTTAGGCGGAAAATTTAGAGTGAACGCTGCCAAAAGTTTGTGTTTCTGCAACAGTTTTGACATGTGCAAGTTATCCAGAGAGGGTGAATACAGCGAATGAAATTGTTGTTAACGCTCTAGCGCCGTTAGTTTGTCAGAACTGGAGGTGGTCCATATTAGGAGCCGGTCCATATTAGGAGCCTTTCCCCTACTTGCGCAACCAAACACACGAACACGCGCACCCATCCACACAAACACACACACGCACGCGCGCGTCGCCTGGCGCGTTCACACACACACACACACACACACACACACACACACAGCACACATACACTACTAAACAGTCACTCTTTCAAACACACATTACCGCACATTCACACACACGCGCGTACACACACACACACACACACACACACACACACGTGCACACATACACACATACGCACACACACACACACACACACACTCACACACACACACGCTCACACACACACGTTCACACACTTGATCGCTGAAGCGGCGACGAGAATAAAGGCAAGTTGCAAAGTGTGTGTGCAGATCAGCAATCGCTCTTCTTCTATTTGCTCTCAAATCATTGATAACACTATCTATTTATCACTTTAGAGTGGTGTCACAAACTGAGTATCCTTTTACATGACTATCAATAAGTTTGGCGGCACTCTCATGACCGCGTGATAGGCACAGTACAACATTGCTGTCACATTCTTCGCACTTACATATCATCAATCGTCCTTCTACTTTCAGTAATCATGTTCGCGCCCTCGGATCATGACATGATGATACATGGGATAAGAACATACTTCCGCTGGGACAAATAGCAAACATCATCAGTCTGACTGCCCCCAGCGCACAGTTGTAGGCCTATTTCTTTGCGGAATCAATTTCGTAAATGACACACCTATGACATTCGGCGAAATAAATTCAGCAAATAATTCCCGATCCACACAAGTAAACAGCCGGGATGTTAATTTGTTGTGTGTGTCGGAACGGAAGGATGTCTGTAGCACAATCAAGTCAAATCCTGTGCAGATTTGAGGGGGTGTACGTGAATTCTAACACTAGAAGAATTGCATCTTTAACGACAAAGGAAGAAGAAGACGACGACAAGGGCTTACCATGGCATTTTTAACACAAACAGCAAAAGCCATGAAAAGTGTGTCAACGAATCACGTTTCTCAACTGATTGTTTGAGCATAATCTATCCTCATCGCCCCGTCATCTTTACCCACACAAAACGCCACCCAATGTGGGTCAACGAATTCGAGCATGATCTTTACTCTACAAATCGTACGAGTTGTTTAAACTATGGCTGGAAATTTGATACAAGCAGCAGACTCACCTACGGGACAAGAACCCACCAGAAGCATTGCCGACGAAATCGCTGCGGCTCTGAACCCTTCTGCCGAATCCGGCTACGTGGAAGACTGGTCGCGAAAAACACCGGATAGATTTCTGAGACATGGAGGCCGTGTGGAAGACGATTTAACACACTCTGAAATCGAAAGACACAATCACGTTCACTCTCGGGACACAAGTGGTGGTGTCGGTTCGTCATCTGCGAATGGCGCCGCGGGCACTTCATCAGTTCTCGGTCGCAGAAAGATTCAGACCACAAGAGTGGGTTCCCAGACGTGTGCAGACGACATACTTTCTGACTCTGATGATTCGACAGCATCGGATACAGCGCCGTTGTTGAGGAATAAAACACACCGCTCAGAAGGTTTGTACTATGGTTTTGCTGTTTGGTATTGTATTGTTGTTGTTGTTGGTGTGTGTGTGTGTGTGTGTGTGTGTGTGTGTGTGTGTGTGTGTGTGTGTGTGTGTGTGTGTGTGTGTGTGTGTGTGTGTGTGTGTGTACCCCCGTTTCCACAGGTTTGGTTGCCTAAATCACCATAAGGCAACCATCCACACGTGGATGGCAACCTAAACTCTGGATGGCAACCTAATTGTGTGGATGGTCGCTTCATTTAACACCGTTAAATTGACTTTTTTGACGGAAAGAATGTCATAACAATGTTCAAAATGACATTCTTTCCGTCCTCTATAGGCGACGAAATAGGTCAAATTTTGTGCATTTTTTAGTGCAAAATTCTTCGATGCCGGAGCGAGTACTGCACCCAGTGCTGTTGTAGTGCAAGTGCACTAGAAAGGCACTACACCCAGTGCCGCCTCTTAGGTAACCATCCACACTTTAGGTATGTGTGTGTGTGTGTGTGTGTGTGTGTGTGTGTGTGTGTGTGTGTGTGTGTGTCAGTGTGTGTGTCTCTGTGTGTGTCTGTGTGTGTGTCTGTGTGTTTGATTTTTGTAGCTTGACCACGAGCAGCCCTTTTTAGCGATGCTCATAACGTCGTTAGTTGCTATCGTAGTCCCCTATATTTAACTTTGGTTTTTCTTTGCTGTTTTATCTACGAATATGTACGCCAAGGTAAACTTGTAATGACGTGACCCATGAAGGCATATCGAACAAAGCAGTCTTGGTCACTTTAATAGAGGTTGTAATCTAACCATGAGAAAAGTTGTGGACATAATATGACATTTTTAAAAGGCATGTTCAATGAGTGCTACTGCAAGGAGTAAGACACAAAATAGGGCATAACACGTTGATTTCAAAGAGACCTACTACAACATGAGAATGGAATATCAGACCATATTTTGGACTTGTGTCAGGTCGCAGAGCGAGTTTTCGAGCAGTATTTGTAACAACATTGTCAATTTGCTGTTTGTGAAAGGTTTCACATGGAATTGAAATCTCTGTCTTATACTCAGATGGTCCTCCCTCTCGCAAAATACCCAACCAGAGACGCGACCTGTTCTTCGTCTCTATTGTCAGTTTGGCATTTACAGATTTTCAACTGCCGTTCGTGAAAATACTCACTTCGATTCGAACTTTTTGTCTAACAGACGAGATTCAGAAGCGCAGCCTGTTCTTAATCTCTCTGGTGTGCATGTGAAAATCCTCATCCATGATTGCAATCTCTGTCAAACACGCAGATGGCCCACCAACTCGCAAGATCCCCAGCCAGAAGCGCAGCCTGTCTCTCTCGTAAGAATGCTGGTCAGTTTGGCATCTGTACATTTTTAACTACTGTTAGTGAAAAGTTTAACATTGGATCGATATCTCTGTCTAACACTCAGATGGCCCGCCACCTCGCAAGATCCCCCGCCAGAAGCGCAGCCTGTTCTTCATCTCGCTGGTGTCCATCTTCGTGTCGGTGTCGGACAGGATGGCGGAGCCGGTGCTCGAGCAGTACGTGTACCAGGTGTACACCCAGCAGGTGTACGGCAACGCCAGCGTCATGGTGCAGATCACCAAGACACCATGCGTCAACACCTCAAACACCTCAACCGTGCAGGCCGATAGGCTACGGGATATGGTAAGTGTCGCAAAGTTGTGTTTTGTTCGTTACTTTTGAGGTTGAATGTTTGTGAGAGTTCGGACAGTACACAGACCACCAAGGTACTCTGTCTCCACACTTCCAACACCTCATCCGTGCAGGCCGACAGGCTACGGGATATGGTAAGTGTCGCAAAGTTGTGTTTTGTTCGTTACTTTTGAGGTTGAATGTTTGTGAGAGTTCGGACAGTACACAGACCACCAAGGTACTCTGTCTCCACACTTCCAACACCTCATCCGTGCAGGCCGACAGGCTACGGGATATGGTAAGTGTCGCAAAGTTGTGTTTTGTTCGTTACTTTTGAGGTTGAATGTTTGTGAGAGTTCGGACAGTACACAGACCACCAAGGTACTCTGTCTCAACACTTCCAACACCTCATCCGTGCAGGCCGATAGGCTACGGGATAATTATGGTAAGTGTCGCAATGTGTTTTTGTTTCCCCATGAGGTTGAATATTTTATGAGTGTTAGAACAGTGCAGATCACCAAGTCCCCCTGCGTTAACCCCTCATTCACCTCATCCGTGCAGGCCGATAGGCTACGGGATTGGTAAGGATAGCAAGTTCGTTTTACACGTTCCATAAATGGTGTTTGTTTGCCGATTGAGCTGAGTATCTGGCGTGTACCTTTGATCTGGAGGACACATGGTCATAGCAAAATCATAGTTTCATAGCTTTACTGGGTCCTGATTTGGCCTATATGGTCTGCTGGACCAAAAAAGCAACAACAGTTACTAACTAACTAACTAACTAACTAAGACGGGAAAACCCCAGGACATTTCGGTAGTATCGAATATAATTTTAAAGTAATACTTTTTACACATGCAAACATCCATATAAACATGTATTTTTTAAGGGAAGGCAGAAAGTCGAAGACGACGACAAGCCAAATGTGTCCTGCTTCACACACAGGTTCCCAAAACTGTCATATCTGTCACACAGGTTCCCAAAACTGTCATATCTGTCACACAGGTTCCCAAAACTGTCATATCTGTCACACAGGTGCAAGACAAAAGCGCTGACCTCCTCATGTTCCTAGAAATGCTGACCTTCGGCATCGGAATGGTCAGCTGCCTGTTGCTAGGCACCTACTCTGACGTCATGGGGCGTCGGTTGGCTCTGCTCGTGCCTCTGATTGGTCACTTTCTGCGTGACGCGGCAGCTCCTGTCATCATTCACTTTGACCTTGGCCTTCCCGCGCTGTACGTGGGGTACGCCATCTTTGGTGTGTGCGGCGGGACTGCCGGTGAGTGTACTACAGTTTAAAATTGGATGTTACACGTTAATAAGGATAAGGATAAGGGTAAAGATAAGATTCATATAGTCATGTGAGATTACCCTCACGGAAATTCGGGCTGCTTTCTCCCTGGGGAAAGCGAGCTGCCATACAGTATCCGGCGCTACCCATTATTTTTAGTTTTTTCCCTGCATGCGTGTATTCGTGTTTCCAAACTCTGAGACTTTCGCTGTGAACTTGGGTTCTTTATCGTGCGCATGCGTGCACACGGGAGTGTTCTGCGCAAAGTTGACTCTGGGAACTAAATCCCTCGCCGAACGTGGGGATCGAATCCACGCCGATAGCGACAACTGGTTTTGAAGCCAGCGCCGCTAGCGACCGAGCTATTTCACCGCCCCCTAATACAGATGTTCCTGGGATGACATGCTCCTCCAATAATAATAAGAACATTTATATAGCGCTAAATCAAAAACTTTCGTTAAAAAGGCTTGCTCTAAGCGCTTGACATCTAAACTAAAACGTCATTCACACTCTTTACAATGATGTACAAGAACTTCATGTCACACTCTTTCATTCAGTATAGCACCATTCACACAGTTGGGGACGTGGACAGAAAACACTTTGTTGTTCCTTTGCCTGCTATCGATAGCAGAGTTACCTGTCACGAAAGGCCACCTGCAATAAATGAACACTTTTGGGTGGTTCTTCTTCTTCTTCTTCTTCTTCTTCTGCGTTCGTGGGCTGAAACTCCCACGTACGCTCGTGTTTTTTGCACGAGTGGAATTTTACGTGTATGACCGTTTTTTACCCCGCCATTTAGGCAGCCATACGCCGTTTTCTATGGAAAGCCGTTTGGCTAATAACTACGCGCGTAATAAATATTGAATACGCGCGTCATTAATAATAAATACGCGCGTCATCAATGATTTATAACGCGCGTATTAAATAGTTATGACGCCCGTATGAAATCATTTATGACGCGCGTATGAAAGCATTTGTGACGCGCGTATTTATTATTTAGGACGCGCGTCATAAATGTTTTCATACACGCCGGAAGCAATAATCCATACACGCCGGAAGAAGTCAGCGGTGCAGTAAAACTTGAATCGGAAAATGTACGACTTGCAAAGCGACAAATCTCGGTGTAGGTCGTGAGGAATACCAGAGATCTGTGAATACGTCACAGGAACCGACTTCGGCTGATAACATTCTTACCTCTCCAGTGCTGTTCGAGCTAGGGTTTGATTTTCAGCAACGGTGTTGAACTCTGTTCGCAAAACGTCTAATGATAGACTCTTTTTGCGGCGCTTTTCATGTCAAGAAGCCACGCCCCGGAAATAACCTAACCTCTACTATGGGAGCCGTTGGTTTAACTGCACTGTGTACTCATTCTAGCATTTGTTTACCGTGGGTATAGCTTTTAATAATGCCAAACTCAACAAATGTGTTTCACTCAAATAAAAAAGCCATTCGTTTTCTGCTCCGGTACATGCAATCCGACAGTACTCTTACGAAGCTGCTGGTGATGGGGAAAGAACCAAAATAACAAATATTGGTTTACAGCGCTGCCTGAACCGACTTTTATTGAAAATAAACACGCTTTCAAGCTGATATCTTTAAGTTACTTAACGTTTGCAGTCGTCGACACAATCTGCATACTCTATCACATTACTCTGCCAAAGATGCGACAAACTAACCCGGCCTACACGGGTGTCGTCTGCATGAGCTGCGCGAGAACCACAGGCTTTTTCCGGGGCTTGGCTTCTTGACAGAAAAAGCGGTACAAAAATAGTCTAATTCGTTTACTCCCACAATCTTGTGATATTCAAACCAAGGCGGTGGAGACGCTGACTAGTGTTTTTCATGTGGATTCCCAGTCCGAGTTTCTGAGTCGCTTAACCACGTGATTCCTACATTTATTACGCGCGTAAGAAATGTTTAAACACGCGCGTAAGAAAGGTTTATGACGCGCGTAATAAATACTTAATACGCGCACATTAAATAATTCATACGCGCGTAAGAAATTATTCATACGCGCGTAATAAATACTAAATACGCGCGTAATAAATACTAAATACGCGGGTCAGAAATGATTCATACGCGCGTAAGAAATACTTGTATTTCTGACGCGCGTACGAATAATTTCTTACGCGCGTATTTAGTATTTATTACGCGCGTATTTAGTATTTATTACGCGTGTATAGGTTACGAGCCAAACGGCTTTCCATAGTTTTCGGAGGAAGCATGCTGGGGAGGAGAGTCTGCACACAAAGTTGACTCTGAGAAATAAATCTCTCGCCGAACGTGGGGACGAACTCACGCTGACAGCGGCCAACTGGATACAAATCCAGCGCGCTACTGACTGAGCTACATCCCCGCCCCCAGGGTGGTTCAAATGGTGTTCTTTTATCGCAGGTACAACTGTATAGGGGAAGGGCCCCTAATATGGACCACTTTTTGTTTATTGGTGTTTATTGCTGATAACTAGCTTGTTTTCTTGCGAAGAAGTTTCATTTTGTGGTTGGTAGTCCTTCTCTCTTAGTTTAACCGTTATAGTGTGGAGGCCAAGCCAGTTTTAAAGCCCTAGAAAAAGGATTCCGTCGGACAGTAAATTAGATAGCAATTTGTTGTCATATTTTGAAAGAACACCCACAGTACATCACATTTTGAGGTACTAGTACTTTGGGTATCATCTAGGGTTAGAGATTTTTTGGTTTTTGTGAATTAAGTTTTGACGCAAAGGGGTAATTTTTTTTTTTTTACATTTTATGTTTTAACTCAAAAACATATACTAAAGTTGGTAGAAATGTTAAAATATATGTTGACACTTGATAATTAGACTAATAATTCGGGTTTGTAAGTGATTGTAGGTTAAGTAAGCAATGAAAAAAAAAAATGTTTTACCCAAACTGAAAAATTGTCTCCCTTGATCACTCAATGAATAGTGGAGACACTGATACTTGGCAACTGCACATACCATATAAAGTGTACTATCTACGCACAATGATCCCTCTTGGCTGCCTGATCCACGCAACACATACGTTGTTGTCCATCATCGTTATTCCCAGTCCGAATCACGGTCTCTTTCAAGTTTCAGTCCATCTCCCCTTCACACACGGTATCTGAAGTTATTCCCAGTCCGAATCACTGACTTTTTCACATTCCATCTCCCTTCACACACAGTATCTGATGATATTCCCAGTCCGAATTACGGTCTCTTTCACAGTCCATCCCCCATTTACACACAGTATCTGAAGTTATTATCAGTCCAAATTACGGTCTCTGTCACAGTCCATCCCCCATTTACACACAGTATCTGAGAGTTATTATCAGTCCAAATTGCGGTCTCTAGTCCATCCCCCATTTATACACAGTATCTGAGAGTTATTATCAGTCTGAATCACTGTCTCCGTGATAGTCCATCTCCCCTTCAAAGTCCGTCTCTGAGTCAGAGTCACTTGGTGGGTTGTCAATGTCTTCCTCCACAGACTGCACGTTTACACACCCAACACATGCACACAGTTCAGTGCACTTTAGCGAATTGCGATGGCAGGTGCACTTGTTTCCAGCACATCCTGTCTTACAGCCGCACTTGATAAATTCAGTGACAGCGGGGGGAATGGCAGGCTGAGACATCCATCTCACTTCCAAACTGCCGTCCTTCAACAGCCAGCCATACTGCACATACAAACACCAACATAAACATACAAGTTGTCAAGCTTTTTTCTTTCTTTGCTTGATTTTATTTTCGTGTGTGGGTGTATGTGTGTTTGCTCCGTTATTTTGTTTTTCCTCTGCAGGGATTGGCCTGGGATTTGGTCTTTTTTGAAACCAATCGGTCCACACAAACTCATCTGAACAACAAATCCCAAAGCATACCCTAGTCAGGATTAGGATCAGGATAAATATGCCGCAGGAACCTTTTCAGGTTATCGTCGCAGTGTAAATGAGAGGGCAGTGCATTCTAATAAAATATTTAATTCCCTAAAATATTTGATATGCTTACTAAAAAAAGGAAAAGGTGTCAGTGTCCTCTCCCTTAGGACCTCTGAAGTAAAAACAGTCCATATTTGTACATCTATGCAGTGTTGCTGCCACTGCCAGCTTTAGAGGACAAAAGGTCATTTTGACCTGACTAAGAAATCAATAGGTCGAAATGTCCTGGCTCTAAAATTTACCGCGGCACACTTGTTAATATATGGCTTATCCGAAAAAGAGCTTGCTCCATATATTAGGGGAGACTATTACATGCAAGGGCGAGAAAGTCAGGTGTGTCAGTTATGCTTGGTTGCTCATAGTTCCATGTCATTGTCTCCCCTAACGCTGGGAACAAACTCATTTCCGAAGTAGCCCTATTACAATGCAAAAAACTTCATTTTTATTTTTAAATCACAAATTTGTGTCAGCATGCGCGAGTGTGTGTGTGTGCACACTATGGGTGTGTGTGTGTGTGAGAGTGTGTATGTGCATAGGTGTTGCTGGAAATTTTAAAAAAGCAATTGTCCTGGGTCAAAGAAAATGTTCGACAATTTTCCTTTACTATAATCCCCCAACCCCCCCCCCCCCCCCCCCCATGAACATTTTTGATGGTGGCTAGAGCCGAGTGGGGGAGTAACAAATTAATACGCTTACTTTGCTTCCACGGCAAGAAGATCTGGCTTATACTGGATGTCACGTAGAATGTCATGTCTGTTGGACCGCACAGCAGCTTCATAGAATATGTCAGCATTCGGTCCTCCCTGTTGAACAAATGTGATGCTATTAAATTATAAAGAGTTTCAACGGGGAAGAGAAGAGTTAATTGACACAAACCCTTATTGTAATATAACAGATTCTTAGAATTTAGCACTCATCATTTATCATACCATACGACAATGTACACGACATGTATTGCATTAGTACCACCACCACCCCCCCCCCTACACACACAAGCAATTTACTATTTTATAATAATTGAATCTAGATTAATGCTCACATATTTATCTTCTGAAACTCTGCACCTGTGCAGGCATTTAGTAGCTACTGCATTTTAATCTGAACATCGACTTATTACAACTTGCAACGATGAGTGGGTACTGAGCGCTCTAATGCAAAGCTGTCTTATCGCTGATTAGATAGTCCAGCCTATCATGCTCTTTGAATTTGTACTGTTAATTAAACAATGCTTCATGGACCGTCAAACATTTTGGAATTTTTTTTGACCCAAGACTTCCCCTTTAAATTGGCTTCATAATGTAGAAAGCAACAATATTTTGGTCACATAATTAGGGTGCAAATAGTAAATAATCAAGCAAGCAATAAATCAAATAGTTTTGACTCTTATGCTCCCATGAGTCATGACAATGCAACTAAAACGTTCAACCAGGGACCTAATATAGGTCTATGGTTCAACTAACCTGTATTAGTCTTTCTGGCACCCACTTCCCGGCTGATTTTTTGTTTTTGTTTTTTCTGCACAAAATACAGAGAGGAGGCAGGATATGCTCACTCCTGGTTGTTGAAGCTCTGCTGTCGTTCTGTCGTTGTGTTCTCTTTCTTGGTGAAACAACACCCGTAGCTTTTCCTTTTTCCACGCGCCGTTCGGTTTGCGCAATCCTTCGTTTGTTTGTGAACTTGATCTAGTGCAAGTGTACGCAACTCGTTACCGGTCTAGATTCCAACGCTAAGATTTGTTCAGCGATTACACGTTCTTCACCGTCTAAGGAAATCCACTGCTCACTTGATCGCAACGTGGTAGTCCATTTAGCCTCCGTAAAACACTTTAATTCTCGAGAAATAGAGTCTTGATCGCAATGTAAAATGCATGCGTTTGCCGTCATTTTGAAGAACTAAAGGGACGTCACTCCAAAATCGCTGTGGTAAAAAGACGTTTTCGTAGTCGTAAATTTACGAACTGTTAAAAGCTCTCATAAGTTTATTATATGATCCCCAAAGTACTAGCACACAAAATATCAATCAGAAAAAATCCCTTAAAGGATTTAACCCAAAACATTTTGGTACGAAGAGGTAGCCGACGGAACTAAACGATCGACCTGCTTGGCCTCCGGACTATGTAGGCCTAATTAGAGTGAAATAGCTTTGATAGACCTTCAGCAAAAATTAAATACAGAAAAAATCACAAATGGTCCATATTAGGAGCCTGGGCGCCCAATATGGACCAGTGAAGCGGCCTATACTTCAAAATAACATGATACAACTTAGTGTGCAAGTCAGACTCATTCAAATATGCTTTAGATTTAACTGTTTCGAGTTGATGAGAGCATTATTTGAAGCACACCAGGAAACTGAAGAAGCTTATCAAAAACAGAGTGAAAATAAGTAAAATTATCTTCCACAAAAAAAAGACTATTTGTTAATATTTTTTGAAATCTCGAGGGCTAGTTATAGGTTATTTTCAGCAAGCTTTTTAATGAATTAATTAAAATTGCCTTTAGTTTTTATTTTCTTCGATTTGTTGAAGGTGGTCCATATAGGGGACTCACACATACTTTGAGGTTTTGCTATTATTTTTTGTTTGCAGTAGAAACTCGGGGTACACACTGTTAAAATGTAAAAAATACTGTCTTAGCTGTCATATATAGCCAGGGCGGCGATGTAGCTCAGTCGGTAGCGCGCTGGATTTGTATCCAGTTGGCCGCTGTCAGCGTGAGTTCGTCCCCACGTTCGGCGAGAGATTTATTTCTCAGAGTCAACTTTGTGTGCAGACTCTCCTCGGTGTCCGAACACCCCCGTGTGTACACGCAAGCACAAGACCAAGTGCGCACGCAAAAGATCCTGTAATCCATGTCAGAGTTCGGTGGGTTATAGAAACACGAAAATACCCAGCATGCTTCCTCCGAAAGCGGCGTATGGCTGCCTAAATGGCGGGGTAAAAACGGTCATACACGTAAAAGCCGTGGGAGTTTCAGCCCATGAACGAACAAACAAACAATATATAGCCATTTTTGTGTTATGAAACTTTGGCTGTGGACAGAAACGAGTCCGTTTTAGGCAGCAAATTTAGAGTGAACGCTGCCAAAAGTGAAAACAAAACTTGACTGAATGTAAAAAGCGAAAAAGCCTAACGGTTTTGAGGTTTGTGTTTTGACAAGTGCAACTTAGCCTATCCAGAGAGGGTGAATAAAGCAAATGAAATTGCTTTGAGCGCTCTAGCGCCGGTAGTTTGTCAGAACAGGAGGTGGTCCATATTAGGAGCCGGTCCATATTGGGAGCCCTTCCCCTACTCTTCAATGCAGAAACAGCCTTGCTGTGATTACCACCACGAGAAAAGAGAGAGAAAGGGAAAATAAGAAAAGTTGTCGAAGCATTCATCCACCTGAATTAAAAATAAAATACAATTTGAAAGTTCATCAACTTGTCTTTGTTATATAGCTGTCGTTTATGACGCGCTTCCTCTTCGTCATCATCAATCGAATCGGCCATCTCGATATTGGCATCATCCTTTCTAACCATCACTCGCAAGTATGACATTGCATACACATTTCGGTACACGCGCACTCTTGCGTCACTACTGATATATACGCAAGCATTCACGCACACACACACACACTCACACACACACACACACACACACACACTCACACACACACACACTCACACTCACACACACACGCACACACACACACTCACACGCACACACACACACACTCACACACACACACACACACACTCACACACACACACACACACACACACACACACACACACAATCAAACACACACTCACTCACACACACACACACACACACACACACACACACACACACACACAAAATAAAACACACACACACAATAAAACACACACTCACACACTCACACACACACACACACACACACACACACACACACACACACACACACACACACACACACACAAAGCTGGCAGAGAAAGAGACAGAAAAAAATAGAGAGAGAGAGAGAGAGAGAGAGAGAGAGAGAGAGAGAGAGAGAGAGAGAGAGAGAGAGTGAGAGAGAGAGAGAGAGAGAAGAAGAAGAAATGGTTGGCCATGAGAGCAAAGAGCCTCGGAAATACACATTGACCACAATGTGTTTCATGGAATGTATTCCACAGGCGTGTTTCTGGCGTGTTACGTGTACTCAGCGGACATCACTACCACGGAGAAGGAACGCATGCTGGGGCTGGCGCTGGTCATGGGAGCCTTGGGCACAGGGAACGCCGTCTCGCAGTTCTCCGCGGGCATCTTCATTCAAAAGACAGGTTGGTGACCCAGTCACGCAGTTCTCCGCGGGCATCTTCATTCAAAAGACAGGTTGGTGACCCAGTCACGCAGTTCTCCGCGGGCATCTTCATTCAAAAGACAGGTTGGTGACCCAGTCACGCAGTTCTCCGCGGGCATCTTCATTCAAAAGACAGGTTGGTTCCGGTCACGCCTTGCTGATTTACACGTCACAGCCAATCGCTCTGACCATTGAGATACATTGAAATATTTTATAGTTTTTGTTTGTTTAATGCGCATAATGTAAATCGTCGTGGAATTTTACACAGGTGCGGGATACATAGCGCCTTGAAAGGGCTTAGTTACTAGGATGCGAGTTACTTTTTATTGTTTGCACTTCGA
Source organism: Littorina saxatilis (assembly GCF_037325665.1). NCBI lineage: Eukaryota > Metazoa > Mollusca > Gastropoda > Littorinimorpha > Littorinidae > Littorina > Littorina saxatilis. The sequence continues at coordinate 62,622,943 of NC_090261.1, forward strand.
GAATTAATTCTGGTGCATTACTCAACAATGTTCATCATTGAAACATAACTGACTAGCTACTAACGCTCGAGACCAAATACGTTGAAATATTCTTCTCGTGCACTCTGTCAAGGTCTTTCTAAAGGTTTAAATGTTTCTGCTGCACATGTGTATATTACGTCATCCTGAACTCAGGTCAAAAATGAGTTACTTCTCAGCCTTTGTTTTCCTTCTCTGGAGAGGAAATCGATTTTTTACATATTTAGATCTTTTCGTAATGTGTTATGGATATAAGCAGATTCGCGATCGTCGATAATGATTTTTCATGGTGTTGTGTAATTTTTAAATTACAAAGGAATTGATGTGAGCAGACGATTTTTTCTGTAACCAGTTGAGAGTGATGCAACCATATATCACGGTCTCCTTCCGACAGCAGTCTCAAAATTTCGACTTGTTTGTATGGAACGCCTCAACTGCCTTATGTTGATACAAAACATTATGTTGGGTCAACTTGTCATGACTTTGGGTGGTTTTGTCATGATGTTGGGTGGTTCTGTCATGATGTTGGGTGGTTTTGTCATGATGTTGGGTGGTTTTGTCATGATGTTGGGTGGTTTTGTCATTATGTTGGGTGGTTCTGTCATGATGTTGGGTGGTTCTGTCATGATGTTGGGTGGTTTTGTCATGATGTTGGGTGGTTTTGTCATGATGTTGGGTGGTTCTGTCATGATGTTGGGTGGTTTTGTCATGATGTTGGGTGGTTTTGTCATGATGTTGGGTGGTTCTGTCATTATGTTGGGTGGTCATGTCATGATGTTGGGTGGTTCTGTCATGATGTTGGGTGGTTTTGTCATTATGTTGGATGATTTTGTCATGATGTTGGGTGGTCATGTCATGATGTTGGGTGCTTTTGTCATTATGTTGGGTGATTTTGTCATTATGTTGGGTGGTTTTGTCATGATGTTGGGTGGTTCTGTCATGATGTTGGGTGGTTTTGTCATGATGTTGGGTGGTTTTGTCATGATGTTGGGTGGTTTTTCCCATGGAACGCCTCAACTGCCTTATGTTGATACAAAACATTATGTTGGGTCAACGTGTTATATGTTGGGTGGTTTTGTCACCATGTTGTGTGTTTATGTCATTATGTTGGGTGGCTTTGTCATTATGTTGGGTCAACTTGTCGTTATGTTGAGTGGCTTTGTCATTAGGTTGGGTGGTCGTGTCATTATGTTGGGTGGTTTTGTCATTATGTTGGGTCAACTTGTCATGATGTTGGGTCAACTTGTCATGATGTTGGGTCAACTTGTCATGACTTTGGGTGGTTTTGTCATGATGTTGGGTGGTTTTGTCATGATGTTGTGTGGTTTTGTCATGATGTTGGGTGATTTTATCATGATGTTGGGTGCTTATGTCATTATGTTGGGTGGTCATGTCATTATGTTGGGTGGTCGTGTCGTTATGTTGGGTGGTCGTGTCATTATGTTGAGTGCATAGTTAAAGAGTCATTATGTTTGGCGCTTCCATCATTATGTTCGGTCAACTTGTCATTCTGTTAACGCATCTATTTCTGTATAAACGCGTCTCTGATTGGATAACAGCGACCAATGAGATTGCGACTTACACCGGCCCCCGTAGCGCAGTGGTTAGCGCATCGGGCTGTGGGCCGGGAGGTCGTGGGTTCGATCAGGGTCATGTGGGTTTTTCGGGCTACGGTCGGCTCCTACCCAGAGTGGAAGTGCCATGGTTCCTATGGGAAGGCTGGGATCACTTAACGAATGCGACTTTGAGGGTGCTCAGGTTCTGTTTACCTGACCAACACCGCAGGTGCTGCAGTTCTCGAGCCTGGTTGACACCAGGATATATGATGACAGTAAGCGTAGAGTGCTGCCCTGTCACGTAGTCTCAAACCAAATTGGAAATCCATAGCATCATCATTATAATCATCCTCATCTCATTAATCATCCAAAATTATAAATTGTCCTTGCTCTTGTGGCCCTTCATGCCCGGAGCTCTCATGGTGACCTTGGTCTCAGTGTTCCTGTTCCATCCTTCCCTGAATAGTACTTCTGCTGTCTTCAACGTGTGACGTTCTGGGGGGTCGACGGAGAAACGTGGTGGCGGTCTGCTCTCTGGAGGGGACCCTCACTCAGTCTGGCTCCGCGACTTAGCAGTCAATGTCGTTAGTAGGGGGCATAGTAGGTAGTGGGCTGCGTCCGTTAGCTCCGGACAGACCCACTACTGAACACCGTCGAAGTGACTCAGCAGAAGTGCAGTGTCATCTTCCGAGGGTAGCCTACCGCAGCGACCCGACATCCCTCCCTGGAGCGTTTGTAAAATCGACAAGTCTGGCAGCGGAACGAAATTCAGATGTGGATGGAGCAGCGAGTGCAGGGACGGGGCGGCGTGAGATCACACCGGGACAAGGAACAGGTGTAAGGGAAAAAAAAAAAGAAAAAAAAAGAGATTGCGACTTACAAAATGTCGAAGTCGGCCAATCTGCAATCATTTTCGTCTCGCGAACACTGATCTCAAATTTAGATCAGTGCTCGCGAACAACATATGGGAGATAACTCTGTTTTCTTGTTTTGATAGATTCGCGCAATAATTCAGCATGCTGTCAGAGATAAACTGGCGATAGCCGTGGACCGATGATTATCAGAATGTATATTACGTGTGCTTTCGACCGTCGACTTCGTTGTCTTGTGTTCCTAGCTTTCATCAATGAAATTCCAAAACAGTTAGACTTTTAACGTTCCAAAATGCAGAATCAAAAAACAAGAATAGTAATTTGTTGGAACGTTTAATTGATGACAAAACGTTCCAATAAGTCACCATTCTTGGTTTTTTTAATCTTTCAAACAATGATTATCATGAATCCTGTTTCCTCTTGTCCAGGTTTTTTCTTCCCTTCTCTGACAGCCGGTATGTTCGATTTACTCTGCATCTTCATCGTCATCGCCTTTTTGCCCGAAACGGTAACACGTGACCGGAAGTGCATGATGACGCCATGGGGGAGCCTGAAAAGGATCTGGACTACCTTCTCGTCACGTGACAATCCTCATCAGCGCGCGCTTCTGCTAGTGCTTCTCCTTGCCTTCTTTATCGGCGTTTTTGGAGACTACCCCGCCATGAAGGTAAGGGATTGCATTTCATTTACGTTACTTTATCATCCCTTTGCTTGAACTTCGGGTCGCTTCCTCCCAGTGGAAAGCTAGCAGCAACAAGAGTCGCGCTACCCAGGTGTGTGCGTGTTAATGTGTGATGGGCCACCTGCACTTTTGGCAGAATGACCGAGGTCTTTTACGTGCCACTGTGATGACATGAGGGTGGAACATGGATACCGTCCCTAAGTCTGCTAATAAAGTTGACCCTGGATTCGAACCCGTGACCCTAGGATCACAATTCCAGTTCTCTATCAACGCTACCAACTTAGCTATCCGGCATCACATATAATTATGTGAATCTTTGCTGAACCCAAGATGTGAGAAGACTATACCCTAGTTATAAGTAAATGTATCGCATACATGTGTAACTTTACTGAATCTAAGACATAAGAGAGAGACTTTCTTAGTTATGAGGAAAACCATCACATATATTTGTAACTTTGCTGAATCCAAGGCGTGTGGAGATAATACCCTAGATATGAGGTAAGGCACCGCATACATTTGTAATTTTGTTTTTAACCCAAAGCTTGTAAAACATCTTTCTGTAACATTTCTTGTGTAAATGGTGTTTGTTTGTTTGTTTAACGCCCAGCCGACCACGAAGGGCCATATCAGGGCGGTGCTGCTTTGACATATAACGTGCGCCACACACAAGACAAAAGTCGCAGCACAGGCTTCATGTCTCACCCATTCACATTATTCTGACACCGGACCAACCAGTCCTAGCACTAACCCCATAATGCCAGACGCCAGGCGGAGCAGCCACTAGATTGCCAATTTTAAAGTCTTAGGTATGACCCGGCCGGGGTTTGAACCCACGACCTCCCGATCACGGGGCGGACGCCTTACCACTAGGCCAACCATGCCGGTCTTGTAAATGGTGTCAGCTAGCTGCAACCTGCCCACGCCATACGACATCACTGATGTTCAAACCTTCCCACACAAGCGTTGAATTCGTTTTGTTTTTTGTTGTTTTTACCGACATGATTTGTTTGAAGGCAATGTAAATCACGGTTTTATATGTTAAGCTGACAAAGAAAAGTTACACACACACACACACACACATACACACACACACACACACACACACACACACACACACACACACACACACACACACACACACACAGAGGTAAAGAATAAAACCTTACGACGAAAAAGGTTGGACAATTGTTTTTGAATAAATGTACGAATAAAAGGTTACAAAAAAGTTACAAAAAAGCTACGAAACAACCAGATGTTAGCACCAAACACAAAAATAAAATAAAAACTGCAACAAAACGCCCCAGAATGACAATAAAATGTAAAAGAAAAAAATAACAAAAGCTTGTAAAACAAGAAAACAAGAGGCGAAGCCTTCAAGGCTCCCGTAAGAAATCGACAAACACAAACTCATTCACTCCGTCACACATACACACACACAGTAAGCATAGGTGACACGGTGCAAGAGTGGGAGACACTAGATCTAGATCTGTCTGTCTGTAGCCTACAGTAACTTACGGGGACACGACTGCCAGATCGACACTGCGCTTTCGACATCACTTCCTCGCGCACACACTGGAAACACGCTGTGCAGATCAACCTGTAGGAAATTTCCTTTGGTATCTTCTTTATCTATTTTTCTGGGGCTACGAAACCGAACAATGTGAAATCGTCTTCCCCGAATCGGCGAACTGCAGCTGGGTGAGAACTGTATCTATACCACAATCCTTCACGCGATCTGACTTAACCTTGACCCCTGACCTGGTCTACATACCACACACGACACAAACCAGTCACCTGTTTTTACCCCCCCCCCCCTTCCCCCCCGAAAAAAAAAGAAACACCACCCGTTTTCTTTGGATACACACTTTAACGTACATACGTGCCGACGAAATGTTGATCATTGCTTCAATACTTTGAAGCTGTTGCTTGGATAATAACCAGGTAAAATTAGTATTTCGGTGTTCAGTCAAATGTTAAAGTTTCTATCACACACATACACACATACACACGCACAGACAGACACAAGTTAGCATCGCATAGGCTACACTTACGTGAGCCAAAAAACATGAAAAACAACATCCTGCACAAGTATCCATTTGCAGCTGGACGTTCTGTACCTGATGGACCAACCGTTCTGTTGGAGCTCCTCTCAGATCGGTTTGCTGGAGTCGATCAAGGTGGGGGTGTCTCGTCTGGCCAGCCTCCTCATGCTTCTGCCCCTGCAGCGAGTCATGTCCGCCACCTGTCTCGCCATCTTCGGTGCCCTGTCCTTCCTCGCCTCCAACGTTCTCATCGGCCTGGCGGAGGGCGATCTCCTGGTTTACCTTGGTAGGTTTGTATGGGGTTTGTGAAGCTCTGCGGGGTGAGGGGTTGGGATGGGAAGAGGTGGTCGCGGAGAGAGAAAGAGAGAGAGAATATTTGTGTGTGTGTGTGTGTGTGTGTGTGCGTGCATGTGCGTGTGTGTGTATGTGTGTGTGTGTGTGTGTATGTGTGTGTGTATGTGTGTGCGTGTGTGTGTGTGTGCATGTGTGTGTGTGTCTGTGTGTGTGTGTATGTGTGTGTATGTGTGTGCGTGTGTGTGTATGTGTGTGTCTTCGGTGCCTTGTCCTTCCTCGCCTCCAATGTTCTCACCGGCCAGCGATCTTCTGGTTTATTACGGTATAGTGGAACCCTTTTCGAAGATTTTAAAAAGGGGGTGATTTTGTAAAGGTTATAAACAGAAAATCTGAAATAAACCAAGGTCTTAAAAGAGAGAAGTCTATAAACATATATGTGTATGTGTGTGTATGTGTGTGTGTATGTGTGTGTGTGTGTGTGTGAGTGTGTGAGTGTGTGTGTGTGTGTGCGTGTGTGTGAGTGTGTGCGTGTGTGTTCGTTCGTGTGTGTATGTGTGTCCATTCGTACGTGCGTGCTTTCGTGCGTGTGTGTGTGCGTCTGTTCGTTCGTGCCTGCTTGTGTACCTGCGTGCGTGCGTTCGTGTGTGTGTCTGTGTCTGTGTGTTAGTGTGTGTTTTTAAT
>NC_090261.1:62634087-62639087 GCF_037325665.1 Littorina saxatilis
AAAATGGCCAAACTTTCAAATACAAACTTTTGCCGGGAAATAGCAAGTTCAATCATCTGCCGTTATTATTTGTATGGTTTTAGGTCAAAATAATGTTTAATTCCAGAGTTATTGCCCTTTTTGTAACGTTACCCTAATTTGTACTTTTCTCGTCTTTTTCTATCATTCTCTCATCCCATGCAAAAGAAACAAGTCGCGTAAGGCGAAAATACAATATTTAGTCAAGTAGCTGTCGAACTCACAGAATGAAACTGAACGCAATGCCATTTTACTCGTAGCATCGTCAGGCCACCGCTCATGGCAAAGGCAGTGAAATTGACAAGAAGAGCGGGGTAGTAGTTGCGCTAAGAAGGATAGCACGCTTTTCTGTACCTCTCTTTGTTTTAACTTTCTGAGCGTGTTTTTAATCCAAACATATCATATCTATATGTTTTTGGAATCAGGAACCGACAAGGAATAAGATGAAAGTGTTTTTAAATTGATTTGGACAATTTAATTTTGATAATAATTTTTATATATTTAATTTTCAGAGCTTGTTTTTAATCCGAATATAACATATTTATATGTTTTTGGAATCAGCAAATGATGGAGAATAAGATAAACGTAAATTTGGATCGTTTTATAAATTTTTATTTTTTTTTACAATTTTCAGATTTTTAATGACCAAAGTCATTAATTAATTTTTAAGCCACCAAGCTGAAATGCAATACCGAACCCCGGGCTTCGTCGAAGATTACTTGACCAAAATTTGAACCAATTTGGTTGAAAAATGAGGGCGTGACAGTGCCGCCTCAACTTTCACGAAAAGCCGGATATGACGTCATCAAAGACATTTATCAAAAAAATGAAAAACACGTTCGGGGATTTCATACCCAGGAACTCTCATGTCAAATTTCATAAAGATCGGTCCAGTAGTTTAGTCTGAATCGCTCTACACACACACACACACACACGCACGCACACACGCACGCACGCACATACACCACGACCCTCGTTTCGATTCCCCCTCGATGTTAAAATATTTAGTCAAAACTTGACTAAATATAAAAACAATCAGCCATATGATTATTTTTTCTCGAATATCTCTTTTTCTTTCATATTACCTCTCACCACTCCATGTTCTATTCTTTCTTCACCCATGCACATACAAACACAAACTATTTGAGGTTGTCTGCTGAAAACAGTACCAGATTCTGCTGCTTGTCGACTTGAAGTTGTGGTACTTCTAAATTTCATAACAAGGATTAATTGTTCAGTGTTCATGGTAAATACAGCTTCCAGTTGTAGAAAGTAACATGGTGCTGTGTGTCCTTGCACACGTGGGTCTGTCAGTCTGTCCATCACTTCACTGAATTGAAAATGTCATCCGTGCACTCTGCTATCGAACGTCTCCCTTTACTTTCAACAAACTGAAATGCCAGTCAGGGTCAAACTTGATGTGGCCGACGATCAAGAAATTTTCAAAATGGATTTGTGCTGTTCATTCACACACAAAACTGCATGCCGAAGTATTGATGCACCATGCCGAAGACTGAAGTTGCTACCCTCCTCTGTACCCCTGCCTCATTCGCAAGGTAGAAGACTTGCTTCTCTGACAGTCAGACTCTGAAACAAAGGCAACCACAGTGTTGATCAATATATTATTTACTAACTACTATTTGCACAGCTCAAGTCTGGTTTTGGGTACCTATCTACTTGCCATTTCTAAGCTGGTATGGTGATATTATTGAAAATGTAGTGTGTGTGTGTGTGTGTGTGTGTGTGTGTGTGTGTGTGTGTGTGTGTGTGTGTGTGTGTGCGTGCTTCTTTGTTGGAGAAAACAGCACATAAACACAAATATAACTGTATTTTCCCCTTTTTTTTAAGTACTGACAAATTGTAAAATATTAATGTCTTTACCTACTGAGCAAAGTCCCAAGGGCAAACCGTGCTGATTTCCTTGGAACTGGAACCAGCTGGTCCTTGCTGTTGCTCCATTCTGTCGAAGACCTGCTTTGTGGCCGGGCAGGCACTTCTATCTTTAGTTGTTGCGGTGAATTGCTGGACTTGTTTGCTGTTCCACGCGAGCAAACTGAGAAAAAGAGAGTAACATTGGTTAAAAAAAGGAGTTTAAAAACATACTACACATACACACATACCACCACCATCATCATCATCATCATCATCATCATCATAAAACTCATCATTGTCATTATCATATCTTTCTCTATCTACCCCTCTCTCTCTCTCTCTCTCTCTCTCTCTCTCTCTCTCTCTCTCTCTCTCTCTCTCTCTCTCTCTCTCTCTCTCTCTCTCTCTCACGCACACGCACACACACATATTCTAACGGCAGCAGTGTGGTTGATTATTTCATATGTACACATGTGTTATATAGCGGTGTAGTAAACATGACAGTGGAAGCGCTAAATGAATACTCAGATCACTGTCCTATACGTCTGACGATACACATACCAGCACTATGGAAAAGAAAACAGGAAAGGAGCTCGTCTAATAATTACGCTACAGCCCCAGAGCCAAATAATCAAGACAAAACGAGTTTCGTCTGGGACGAACACTCAGCCGAAAGCTTACAATGCGCACTCAAAACACAAGCGTTTACTATGCTGCTAAGAGACATTGACAATAAGATAGACGGACTACAAGACAATACCATGACAAACACCTTAGATGAAATAGTAGACGAATTTACGGACATAATGACAAAAGCATCAAAACTCTCCCTGAAATGCAGACTATCTAGAAAAAAAAGAAACAAAAAGCGGAGTAAGAAATGGTTCGATCAGGAATGCTACGTACAGAGACGGGAACTTAAGTCACTAAGAAACGCATTTAATCGCCACCCCTATAACCGCTCTCTGCGAGATAAACTCTTCAGTCTGTCACGCACGTACAATAAAGCTTTGAAAAGGAAAAAGCAACTGTATAAAAACAAACTCATCGCTACTCTGAACGATGCATACACAAATGACCCGACAAGCGTATGGAAAACACTTAAACTACTAAAAGACTCTGAGAACCCAAACGACCGGAATAGAAGCAACATCAGCTCATGCAAATGGATAAACCACTTACAAAACCTGATAGGCACTGATGTCGAAGTAGAGCAAACTACGAAAGATAACGTACGGGCAGAGCTCAATAACATTGATATCAACGCACAATCCGCACAACTCGATCTGCCTATCACAATGGAAGAAATCGCGAAAGCAGCTTCCAACTTGAAGTCGAAAAAAGCACCAGGTGTAGATGGAATTACAAATGAAATAATCAAGGCAAGCCTGCCTGCTACACAAATAACAATTAAAAAATTGTTTCAGGCAGCTCTGCACATAGGCTCGTGCCCCAAAGCATGGGCGACGGGTATAAACATTCCAATCTATAAGAGTGGTGACCCTATGAATCCTGGTAATTATCGTGGGATAACACTAAATAATAACCTAGGGAAATTTTTCTCGCAGATTATTAACAATAGACTAAATGGATTCCTGGAATCTAATCATCTATATGCGAGGGAACAGGCCGGATTTAGAAAGAAGTCGAGAACGACGGACCAAATATTTATCCTAAAAAAGATCGTCGACGGAATAATTACAAACAGAAAAGACAGGTTGTATGCATGCTTCGTGGACTTCCAAAAGGCCTTCGACAACGTATGGCACGAAGCTCTCCTCCTCAAACTTAACAGGATAGGAGTTATGGGGAATTGTTTCAACGTTATAAGAGATATGTACAGCAAATCTACTATCTGCACTAAGACCGCACTCGGACACTCACATGACATACCCGTCCGGAAAGGCAATACTCTAAGCCCCACACTCTTCAACATATTCATCAACGATCTCCCAGATTATCTGCGTGGGAATGACTCACCAAGTCTGAACAGTGCCCAAAATACAGAAATCCCATGCCTACTTTACGCCGATGATTTGGTAATTCTGTCCACATCCAAAAGAGGACTACAAAATAAGTTGAACCGACTGAATGACTACAGCAGTGAATGGGGCATTAAAATAAACAAAGAAAAAACGAAAGTGATAATATTTACCCGCACAGACCCAAAAGTACCAATACTATTTAACTGTGGCACACATATGATTGAAAGTGTAGACCAATATAAATATTTAGGGGTCATCTTCCATAAAAGCGGTAAATTCTTACAAACCCAGGAACATTTAGCCAAGCAAGCAAACAAGGCATCGCATGCCCTGAGACGACTAATTAGAGGAAGAGAGATGAAAGTAACTACAATGATGCAACTATTTTATACCTTAGTCGCCCCTGTGTCCACTTATGGAGCCGAGGTCTGGTTCCCATCAGCAATCAACATCCAAAACGAACAATCGCTACCCGACATATTCGATAAGTGTCTATCGAATAATCTACCCCATGAACAAGTGCATTTAAAATTCAGTAAACGCCTTCTTGGCGTCCACAGTAAAGCAATGAACTTGCCAACGCTAGCAGAGCTCGGGCAACCCCCTGTGGGTATAAAACTAATTGAACAAACAATAAACTTCTGGACCCACATCGTTGAGTCAGAAGAAAATTCATATTTACGACAGGCTTACGCTGACATGATCGACAGACCACAAGACAGCTCACCGCAATGGATACATTTCATTCGAGCAATCATAGGTAACCTCGGACTGGACCATAACTGGATACTTCAGTCAGCAGTCCAAAAGAATGCGCTGATGAAAACTCTACGACGAGGACTAGAATACGAATACGTACGATTTTGGCAAGGAAAGAAGACTGAGGGCTCAAAACTGCAATACTACAACACAATTACTGACGGCGATTACGACTGTGAAGCATACTTGACATGTGTAACCAACCCCAAACACAGAAAAGCACTGTGTAGATTGCGTATTAGCGCTCACGATTTAAAAATCGAAAGGGGGAGATACACAAACACACCCAGAGAGGATAGAAAGTGCACCGTGTGTGGCGTAATTGAAGACGAGCTCCATTTCCTGGATAGTTGTACAAGATTTCAT
>NC_090261.1:62944087-63046587 GCF_037325665.1 Littorina saxatilis
GGCGTTAGCAATTTTCTCCCCCCTTTCCTAACCTAGGTGGTGGGTTCAAGTGCTAGTCTTTCGGATGAGACGAAAAACCGAGGTCCCTTCGTGTACACTACATTGGGGTGTGCACGTTAAAGATCCCACGATTGACAAAAGGGTCTTTCCTGGCAAAATTGTATAGGCATAGACAAAAATGTCCACCAAAATACCCGTGTGACTTGGAATAATAGGCCGCGAAAAGTAGGATATGCGCCGAAATGGCTGCGATCTGCTGGCCGATGTGAATGCGTGATGTATTGTGTAAAAAAATTCCATCTCACACGGCATAAATAAATCCCTGCGCCTTGAATATGTGCGCGATATAAATTGCATAAAAAAAAAATTAAAAAAAATAAAAATCCCTGCGCTTAGAACTGTACCCACGGAATACGCGCGATATAAGCCTCATATTGATTGATTGATTGAAGATACAAATAGTTATTGTGTCAAAACTGTTGTAGTATGGATGTCAAGACACTTGTAGTTATGTCAAATTCTCTTATAGTTTGGACGTCAAGACATTCTGGTAGTTATCGTGTCAAAACTACTTTGTAGTTAGGTTGTCAAGACATTCTGGAAGTTATTTTGTCAAAACTCTTGTAGTTAAGATGTCCAGACACTCTGGTAGTAATTGTGTCAAAACTCTTTTGTAGTTAAGATATCAAGACACTGGTAGTAATTGTGTCAAAACTCTTTTGTAGTTAAGATATCAAGACACTGGTAGTAATTGTGTCAAAACTCTTTTGTAGTTAAGATATCAAGACATTCTTAAACTCTTTTGTAGTTAAGATGTCAAGACACTGGTGGTCATTGTGTCAAAACTCTTTTGTAGTAAGGATGTCAAGACACTTGTAGTTATCATGTCAAGTTCTCTTATAAATAGTTTTGAAGTCAAGACATTCTGGTAGTTATCGTGTCAAATCTCCTTTGTTGTTAGGTTGTCAAGACATTCTGGAAGTTAATTTGTCAAAACTCTTTTGTAGTTAAGATGTCCAGACACTGGTGGTCATTGTGTCAAAACTCTTGTAGTTAAGATGTCAAGACACTCTGGCAGTATTATTGTGTCAAAACTCTCTTGTAGTTATTGTGTCAAGACACTTGAAGTTACGGTGTCAGGACGTTCAGTTGTGTTGCTGGTTTGTTGGTGCAGTACAAGATGTAAGAGGTGAAAGTTGACTGTACACTGTATCCACAGGTCATGGGAAAAGGTGTATGTGGTGATGTCTGGAGCCACCATGTCCTGCTACAAAGACCAGAAACACGCCAAATCCGTGAGTTGACCCTTTTGAGCACCTTTACACTTTGGTCTCTTGGGAAGACAACCCTTGTCCATTATACAGCACCAGGGGAGGGAGGTTATTATACTACATAACTGAATGGTGTGTACACAGGACCCAAACGCACGTGTCCTTCACAAGTGGTTATACTACTTAACTGAATAGTGTGTACACCACAAGTGGTTATACTACATAACTGAATGGTGTATACACCACAAATGGTTAATATACTACATAACTGAATAGTGTATACTCCACGAGTGGTTATTATACTAAATAACTGAATGGTGTATACACCACGATTGGTTAATATACTACATAACTGAATAGTGTATACACCACGATTGGTTATTATACTACATAACTGAATAGTGTGTACACCACGAGTGGTTAATATACTACATAACAAAATGGTGTGTACACCACGAATGGTTAATATACTACATAATTGAATAGTGTATACACCACGAATGGTTAATATACTACATAACTGAATGGTGTGTACACCACGAATGGTTAATATACTACATAACTGAATGGTGTGTACACCACGAATGGTTATTATACTACATAACTGAATGGTGTGTACACCACGAATGGTTAATATACTACATAACAAAATGGTGTGTACACTACGAATACTTAATATACTACATAACTGAATGGTGTGTCCACCACAAATGGTTAATATACTACATAACTGAATGGTGTGTACACCACGAATGGTTAATATACTACATAATTGAATAGTGTATACACCACGAATGGTTAATATACTACATAACTGAATGGTGTGTACACCACGAATGGTTAATATACTACATAACTGAATGGTGTGTACACCACGAATGGTTATTATACTACATAACTGAATGGTGTGTACACCACGAATGGTTACTATACTACATTACTGAATGGTGTGTACACCACAAATGGTTAATATACTACTTAACTGAATGGTGTGTACACCACGAATGGTTAATATACTACATAACTGAATGGTGTGTATACTACATAACTGAATGGTGTGTACACCACAAATGGTTAATATACTACATAACTGAATGGTGTATACACCACGAATGATAAATATCTATATCTATATACGGCTTGTGTGTGTGTGTCTGTCTGTCTGTGTGTTCGCGATTCACGGCCAAAGTTCTCGATGGATCTGCTTCAAATTTGGTGGGCATATTCAGGTAGACCCCAGACACAATCGAGGAAAATTTTGAACACGTGCGTGCTCTCAGCACGCGTCGCTGAACCGATTTTGGTTTTTATGGTTTTTCTGTACATCCATTCACAGTAACTCTTCCTTATCTTCTCCAGTGTTTTGCGCGTTTATCTCCCTTCCTTCGTGTGGCGTCAATCGTCTACGGTGCGCCCGCTCTTCGCCGGGTACCTGGCAAAGCCGGGTATTGGTGTGCCACTCACCCGGCTAAGCCGGGTCCGGCAAAGCGGGTATTCATCTAGGACATATATATATGATGTACATAACTGAATTATGTGTACACCACGAATGGTTAATATACTACATAACTGAATGGTGTGTACACCACGAATTGTTAAAATACTACATAAATGAATGGTGTGTACACAGGACCCCAACACGCGTGTCCACCACGAGGGTCCCATCATCCTACAGCAGGCGACGTGTGACGTTGCCAGCGACTACAACAAGCGTCCCTTCGTCTTCCGACTCCGTCTGGCCACCGGCAGCGAGTACCTCTTCCAAGCTAAGGATGGGGTGGGTACAATCTGGTTTCTGATCACTCTCTCTACATCACACACTGAACAACACTAAGGATGGGGTGGGTACACACCTGGTTTCTGATCACTCTCTACATCACACACACATAGAACAACACTAAGGATGGGGTGGGTACACACCTGGTTTCTGATCACTCTCTCTACATCACACACATAGAACAACACTAAGGATGGGGTGGGTACACACCTGGTTTCTGATCACTCTCTCTACATCACACACACAGAACAACACTAAGGATGGGGTGGGTACACACCTGGTTTCTGATCACTCTCTACATCACACACACATAGAACAACACTAAGGATGGAGTGGGTACACACCTGGTTTCTGATCACTCTCTCTACATCACACACACACAGAACAACACTAAGGATGGGGTGGGTACACACCTGGTTTCTGATCACTCTCTACATCACACACAGAACAACACTAAGGATGGGGTGGGTACACACCTGGTTTCTGATCACTCTCTCTACATCACACACACACAGAACAACACTAAGGATGGGGTGGGTACACACCTGGTTTCTGATCACTCTCTACATCACACACAGAACAACACTAAGGATGGGGTGGGTACACACCTGGTTTCTGATCACTCTCTCTACATCACACACACATAGAACAACACTAAGGATGGGGTGGGTAAACACCTGGTTTCTGATCACTCTCTCTACATCACACACACATAGAACAACACTAAGGATGGGGTGGGTACACACCTGGTTTCTGATCACTCTACATCACACACACATAGAACAACACTAAGGATGGGGTGGGTAAACACCTGGTTTCTGATCACTCTCTCTACATCACACACACATAGAACAACACTAAGGATGGGGTGGGTACACACCTGGTTTCTGATCACTCTCTACATCACACACACATAGAACAACACTAAGGATGGGGTGGGTAAACACCTGGTTTCTGATCACTCTCTCTACATCACACACACATAAAACAACACTAAGGATGGGGTGGGTAAACACCTGGTTTCTGATCACTCTCTCTACATCACACACACACAGAACAACACTAAGGATGGGGTGGGTACACACCTGGTTTCTGATCACTCTCTACATCACACACAGAACAACACTAAGGATGGGGTGGGTACAACCTGGTTTCTGATCACTCTCTCTACATCACACACACATAAAACAACACTAAGGATGGGGTGGGTACACACCTGGTTTCTGATCACTCTCTCTACATCACACACACTTAAAACAACACTAAGGATGGGGTGGGTACACACCTGGTTTCTGATCACTCTCTCTACATCACACACACACAGAACAACACTAAGGATGGGGTGGGTACACGATCACTCTCTCTACATCACACACACATAAAACAACACTAAGGATGGGGTGGGTACACGATCACTCTCTCTACATCACACACACATAAAACAACACTAAGGATGGGGTGGGTACACACCTGGTTTCTGATCACTCTCTACATCACACACAGAACAACACTAAGGATGGGGTGGGTACAACCTGGTTTCTGATCACTCTCTCTACATCACACACAGAACAGAACAACACTAAGGATGGGGTGGGTACAACCTGGTTTCTGATCACTCTCTACATCACACACAGAACAACACTAAGGATGGGGTGGGTACAACCTGGTTTCTGATCACTCTCTCTACATCACACACACATAAAACAACACTAAGGATGGGGTGGGTACACACCTGGTTTCTGATCACTCTCTCTACATCACACACACTTAAAACAACACTAAGGATGGGGTGGGTACACACCTGGTTTCTGATCACTCTCTCTACATCACACACACACAGAACAACACTAAGGATGGGGTGGGTACACGATCACTCTCTCTACATCACACACACATAAAACAACACTAAGGATGGGGTGGGTACACGATCACTCTCTCTACATCACACACACATAAAACAACACTAAGGATGGGGTGGGTACAACCTGGTTTCTGATCACTCTCTCTACATCACACACAGAACAACTCTAAGGATGGGATGGGTACAACCTGGTTTCTGATCACTCTCTCTACATCACACACATAAAACAACACTAAGGATGGGGTGGGTACACACCTGGTTTCTGATCACTCTCTCTACATCACACACATAAAACAACACTAAGGATGGGGTGGGTACAACCTGGTTTCTGATCACTCTCTCTACATCACACACATAAAACAACACTAAGGATGGGGTGGGTACACACCTGGTTTCTGATCACTCTCTCTTCATCACACACATAAAACAACACTAAGGATGGGGTGGGTACACACCTGGTTTCTGATCACTCTCTCTACATCACACACATAAAACAACACTAAGGATGGGGTGGGTACACACCTGGTTTCTGATCACTCTCTACATCACACACAGAACAACACTAAGGATGGGGTGGGTACACACCTGGTTTCTGATCACTCTCTCTACATCACACACACATAGAACAACACTAAGGATGGGGTGGGTACACACCTGGTTTCTGATCACTCTCTACATCACACACATAAAACAACACTAAGGATGGGGTGGGTAAACACCTGGTTTCTGATCACTCTCTCCACATCACACACATAAAACAACACTAAGGATGGTGTGGGTACAACATAGTTTCTAATCACTTTATCTACATCACACCTTTTCACTAAGGGTTGTGATGTTATAGTAGAGAGATGGGCAATCTGTTAACTAAGGGTTGTGATAGAGATATGGGCGATCTGTTAACCAAGGGTTGTGATGTTATTGTACAGAGATGGGCAATCTGTTAACTAAGGGTTGTGATAGAGAGATGGGCGATCTGTTAACCAAGGGTTGTGATGTTACAGTAGAGAGATGGGCGATCTGTTAACCAAGGGTTGTGATGTTATAGTAGAGAGATGGGCGATCTGTTAACCAAGGGTTGAGATGTTATAGTAGAGAGATGGGTGATCTGTTAACCAAGGGTTGTGATGTTATAGTAGAGAGATGGGTGATCTGTTAACCAAGGGTTGTGATGTTATAGTAGAGAGATGGGCAATCTGTTAACCAAAGGTTGTGATGTAATTGTACAGAGATGGGCGATCTGTTAACCAAGGGATGTGATGTTATTGTACAGAGATGGGCGATCTGTTCGCTAAGTGTTGTGATGTTATAGTAGAGAGATGGGCGATCTGTTAACCAAGGGTTGTGATGTTATTGTACAGAGATGGGTGATCTGTTAACCAAGGGTTGTGATGTTATAGTACAGAGATGGGTGATCTGTTCGCTAAGGGTTGTGATGTTATTGTACAGAGATGGGCGATCTGTTAACCAAGGGTTGTGATGTTATTGTACAGAGATGGGCGATCTGTTCACTAAGGGTTGTGATGTTATAGTAGAGAGATGGGCGATCTGTTAACCAAGGGTTGTGATGGTATTGTACAGAGATGGGCGATCTGTTAACCAAGGGTTGTGATGTTATTGTACAGAGATGGACGATCTGTTAACCAAGGGTTGTGATGTTATAGTAGAGAGATGGGCGATCTGTTAACCAAGGGTTGTGATGTTATAGTAGAGAGATGGGCGATCTGTTAACCAAGGGTTGTGATGTTATAGTAGAGAGATGGGCAATCTGTTAACCAAGGGTTGTGATGGTATTGTACAGAGATGGGCGATCTGTTAACCAAGGGTTGTGATGTTATTGTACAGAGATGGGCGATGTGTTAACCAAGGGTTGTGATGTTATAGTAGAGAGATGGGCGATCTGTTAACCAAGGGTTGTGATGTTATAGTAGAGAGATGGGTGATCTGTTAACCAAGGGTTGTGATGTTATAGTAGAGAGATGGGCAATCTGTTAACCAAGGGTTGTGATGGTATTGTACAGAGATGGGCGATCTGTTAACCAAGGGTTGTGATGGTATTGTACAGAGATGGGCGATCTGTTCGCTAAGGGTTGTGATGTTATAGTAGAGAGATGGGCGATCTGTTAACCAAGGGTTGTGATGTTATAGTAGAGAGATGGGCGATCTGTTAACCAAGGGTTGTGATGGTATTGTACAGAGATGGGCGATCTGTTCACTAAGGGTTGTGATGTTATTGTACAGAGATGGGCGATCTGTTAACCAAGGGTTGTGATGTTATAGTAGAGAGATGGGTGATCTGTTAACCAAGGGTTGTGATGTTATTGTACAGAGATGGACGATCTGTTAACCAAGTGTTGTGGTTGTGTTGTGTTGTGCAGGGCGAGCGAGACTCGTGGATCGGGCGAATCAACTCGGTGACAGGAGGCGGCGGAGAGGCACCCCCCGCAGTCCCCAGTCGCTCACAGACGCTGCCGGCTCGCACGGACGACTCGAGCAAGGAGGAGCACAAGAAGAGGGGCTTCTTTACCCTCAAGAAAAAATAGCCTCCCTTCTTCACAGTGCTACACAAACATTTTGATCATTTGTTTTATTCAGATTTCATCAGAGTGCACGCATTTTGAAGATGTCAAGTTTGACTGTTTACGCTTGACTTGGAATCTCTTTCGGTTAGGTGGTCTCTTGAGACCAGGAACAAAGTTCATTCCTTCTCCAAGCGTGCTTTTCTTCTGGCACTTTTTGCTCTACACTATACCTGTAGCTGCTTTTTGTCCATTGTTGTGCAAGTATTGCCATTGTGAGGAGAGGAGATGAGCTTGATCTGTTGTTGGTGTCTCTGTGTAATTTTCTCTGTACCAGCTAATCCAGCGCCTAGTTGTGCCACTTGCTTGTGTCTGAGGGGGTGTCTGCTTTTCCCCTCTTATCATCCTTGTCTGACTGTACTCATCGACTTTGGGGGGGGGGCTGCTTTTCCCCTCTCATCATCACTGTTCCGACTGTCTGCATCGACTGAGGGGAGATCCAGTCTTTTTCTTCATCATTACCATGTGAGGGTACTGGTGTCCTGTTCATCGTACTGCCTGCTTAGCTATGTCATCCTTTTTGTCTTCATCGATCAGCCCATCCAAGTAGACGTGTTAAGTTGCTCAACACTCAGAACCAACGGCATAGTTTCATACCAACTTCTGACTCATTGCTGGGAAACAAGGGGGCACAAGAAGTGAACAGGACAGCGGGAGGCAGAGAGTAAAACGCTGATGACCCAAGGAGCATTGTGAGCTCTCCGCTCTTTGGGCCTAGACATTGTGGCGATGAAGAAAGTGGTAGCTGTCACATCATCGTTAGCTGCCGTGCGGCAAGGATACCCTGCGCCCAACATCTTGCTGCAGTGCTAGTGACAACTCCTACCTCAGGCAGTCAAAGGACGCGCAGTCATGTTTTTTTTATTTTTATTATGAATGTTCCATCTTGTGCAAAGTGTATGTGAGTGTGTGTTTCACCCGACGCACCAAGATTGTGTTGACTGACCACCGTGGGAGGGAGGCTTGAAGCACACACCAAGATTGTGTTGACTGACCACCGTGGGAGGGAGGCTTGAAGCACTGCTGCATTCCATCTATGCAAGGTATCCAACATCAACAACCAACATCATGCCACACCCTGCCCCCGAGACCTCAAACTTCATCCCTGTGTCTGTGTGGTGCTTCGATACCTCTATCACACACACACTGACACTCAGCGTCTCACCTCTACGGGATGGGATCCCCTCATCATCGTGTTATCACCATCATCATTGATATTGTGTCATCACCCTCATCACTGTGTCATCACCCTCTTGTTTGTCCGACTGTGTATGGTAGACGGTGGACACTTTGCTTGCTCTTGTTTTTAGTTGGCAGCTGTGTTGTGACTTGTAGCTCTGACTGGCCCCTAGCTGGTTGGATTTGTTGTTACTTTCCTAGCAGTATGAACACGTTTTTCCTCTGTTGACTTTCCTCGTGTTTAGGAAGGACCTTTACCTTGATTAAGTGTGCAGTATATTTTTATTTGTTTTTCTCCCTTTGTGTAGTGGACCATTTTATTTGGAGTGATCGCTCTTCAGCAGTACTTGCCCATGCTTTGTGCTTTGCAGAATCTTTGCTATTCTGCATTCATGTCGGAACCATTTTGTAATCTTTATTTTTGATAAAGCGTATCCATGCTAGCCCCTTCTAGCCATTGTCGCGCTCTGTGCTGCCTGAAGACAGCCATGTTGTGCTTGCTCTGTAGCTGCTGTTGCCTGTAGTGGTGGATGGAACCAGGTTGTACAGAGGTAGGTGTGAATAGTCCTTGTCAACACCTGGTTATCACAATTCCTGCATGCTGGTTGCTTGTTTTGCTGACATGAGGAAATCTTGGGTTGTGTATGTTTTGGTTTTAACTGGGTTCATTTTGTCCCCACAGGACAAACACATTTTGGTGCAGAGAGAAGTTTCTATGTATACAAAATGTAGTAACTTTCTGCGTGATATATGTGTCATTTGTCTACATTATCCTTCGTTGGCTGTGTCGAGTTTCTGTGAATGTCCGGAGAGGGACGGTATTTATGGTTGAGAGTTCACCCGAGCTCGGTCAGGATGATATCTGTAGGCAGTCATCTAGACAACTGGCAAGACAGAGTCCATGGAACAGATTTTTAAACACTTTGCCTAGATAAGGAAAAGCTAATGCGAAAGATGAGATGTGTGCCTGTTTGTATACTTGCAAAATTGTTTCGTCAGCTTATTTGCATTCTGCGCATTTTCTTCATCTCATTGCGTCTTGCATGTTTTACATTGAAAGTGGGTCAGTCTTCATCCTATTGCTTGCTATTTATACACTAGAGGGGGCTGTGCTAAGTAGCGTCCTCATGTTGAAGTCTTTTTTTAGTGTGCCATGTTGAGGTACAGTGTCCTAGCTGGCTTTACCACCCACATAGCCACAACCTTGTATCCTCTTGTACCAGTGGCACAGTTTGACAGCTTTTTAGTTGAACCGGGCCCTTGTATGGAGAAGCATAATTGTAGTTAAGTTATAGCATGGAAGGCAGGGAAGCCTGGCTTCCCTCTCACTTCCCCTGTCCGCTTCTCTCTGCCCAGATCCATTGTGCTGGGGGCTTTCACATGTTTTTTGTATTGGCTTCAAAGATAAGGAAAAAATAAAACAACAAGAATGATGCACTTTTGTATGCTGACATGTAAACATTGTGTGTGTGTGAGAGAGAGCTAAGAAAACATGCATAGTGTTGAAAACAATGTGTGTGTGTGAGAGAGAGAGAGAGCTAAAAAAAAACCATGCATAGTGTTGAAAACAGTGTGTGTGTCAGAGAGAGCTAAAAAAAACCCATGCATAGTGTTGAAAACAATGTGTGTGAGAGAGAGAGAGAGAGCTAAGAAAACATGCATAGTGTTGAAAACAGTGTGTGTGTCAGAGAGAGAGAGCTAAAAAAAACCATGCATAGTGTTGAAAACAGTGTGTGTGTCAGAGAGAGAGAGCTAAGATAACGTGCATAGTGTTGAAAACAGTGTGTGTAAGAGAGAGAGAGATAGCTAAGATAACATGCATGCATAGTGTTGAAAACAGTGTGTGTGTCAAAGAGAGAGAGCTAAGAAAACATGCATAGTGTTGAAAACAGTGTGTGTGTCAGAGAGAGAGAGCTAAGATAACATGCATAGTGGTGAAAACAGTGTGTGTGTCAGAGAGAGAGAGCTAAGAAAACATGCATAGTGTTGAAAACAATGTGTGTGTCAGAGAGAGAGAGCTAAGATAACATGCATAGTGTTGAAAACAGTGTGTGTGTCAGAGAGAGAGAGCTAAGATAACATGCATAGTGTTGAAAACAGTGTGTGTGTGTGTGAGAGAGAGAGAGCTAAGAAAACATGCATAGTGTTGAAAACTGTGTGTGTCAGAGAGAGAGAGCTAAGATAACATGCATAGTGGTGAAAACAGTGTGTGTGTCAGAGAGAGAGAGCTAAGAAAACATGCATAGTGTTGAAAACAATGTGTGTGTCAGAGAGAGAGAGCTAAGATAACATGCATAGTGTTGAAAACAGTGTGTGTGTCAGAGAGAGCTAAGAAAACATGCATAGTGTTGAAAACAGTGTGTGTGTCAGAGAGAGAGAGAGAGCTAAGATAACATGCATAGTGTTGAAAACAATGTGTGTGTCAGAGAGAGCTAAGAAAACATGCATAGTGTTGAAAACAGTGTGTGTGTCAAAGAGAGAGAGCTAAGAAAACATGCATAGTGTTGAAAACAGTGTGTGTGTCAGAGAGAGAGAGCTAAGAAAACATGCATAGTGTTGAAAACAATGTGTGTGTGAGAGAGAGAGAGAGCTAAGAAAACATGCATAGTGTTGAAAACAATGTGTGTGTGTGAGAGAGAGAGCTAAGAAAACATGCATAGTGTTGAAAACAATGTGTGTGTGTGAGAGAGAGAGCTAAGAAAACATGCATGTGTCAGAGAGAGAGCTAAGAAAACATGCATAGTGTTGAAAACAATGTGTGTGTGAGAGAGAGCTAAGAAAACATGCGTAGTGTTGAAAACAATGTGTGTGAGAGAGAGAGAGAGAGCTAAGAAAACAGGCATAGTGTTGAAAACAATGTGTGTCAGAGAGAGAGAGCTAAGATAACGTGCATAGTGTTGAAAACAGTGTGTGTAAGAGAGAGAGCTAAGAAAACATGCATGTGTCAGAGAGAGAGCTAAGATAACATGCATAGTGTTGAAAACAATGTGTGTGTCAGAGAGAGCTAAGAAAACATGCATAGTGTTGAAAACTGTGTGTGTCAGAGAGAGAGAGCTAAGAAAACATGCATAGTGTTGAAAACAATGTGTGTGTGAGAGAGAGAGAGAGCTAAGAAAACATGCATAGTGTTGAAAACAATGTGTGTGTGGGAGAGAGAGAGCTAAGACAACAGTGTGTGTGTGGGAGAGAGAGAGCTAAGACAACAGTGTGTGTGTGGGAGAGAGAGCTAAGACAATGTGTGTGTGGGAGAGAGAGAGCTAAGACAACAGTGTGTGTGGGAGAAAGCTGTGTGTGGGAGAGAAAGAGCTAAGACAACAGTGTGTGTGGGAGAGAGAGCTGTGTGTGGGAGAGAGCTGTGTGTGTGGGAGAGAGAGCTGTGTGTGTGGGAGAGAGAGCTGTGTGTGTGGGAGAGAGAGCTGTGTGTGGGAGAGAGCTGTGTGTGTGGGAGAGAGAGCTGTGTGTGTGGGAGAGAGAGCTGTGTGTGGGAGAGAGAGCTGTGTGTGGGAGAGAGAGCTGTGTGTGTGGGAGAGAGCTGTGTGTGTGGGAGAGAGAGCTGTGTGTGAGAGAGAGAGCTGTGTGTGGGAGAGAGAGAGCTGTGTGTGTGGGAGAGAGCTGTGTGTGTGGGAGAGAGAGAGCTGTGTGTGTGGGAGAGAGAGAGCTGTGTGTGGGAGAGAGAGAGCTGTGTGTGGGAGAGAGAGAGCTGTGTGTGGGAGAGAGAGAGCTGTGTGTGTGGGAGAGAGAGCTGTGTGTGTGGGAGAGAGAGCTGTGTGTGTGGGAGAGAGAGCTGTGTGTGGGAGAGAGCTGTGTGTGGGAGAGAGAGCTGTGTGTGTGGGAGAGAGCTGTGTGTGTGGGAGAGAGAGCTGTGTGTGGGAGAGAGCTGTGTGTGTGGGAGAGAGCTGTGTGGGAGAGAGAGCTGTGTGTGGGAGAGAGAGAGCTGTGTGTGGGAGAGAGAGCTGTGTGTGTGGGAGAGAGAGCTGTGTGTGGGAGAGAGAGCTGTGTGTGTGGGAGAGAGAGCTGTGTGTGTGGGAGAGCTGTGTGTGTGGGAGAGAGCTGTGTGGGAGAGAGAGAGCTGTGTGTGGGAGAGAGAGAGCTGTGTGTGGGAGAGAGAGAGCTGTGTGTGGGAGAGAGAGTTGTGTGTGTGGGAGAGAGAGCTGTGTGTGGGAGAGCTGTGTGTGTGGGAGAGAGAGAGCTGTGTGGGAGAGAGAGAGCTGTGTGTGGGAGAGAGAGCTGTGTGTGTGGGAGAGAGAGCTGTGTGTGGGAGAGAGCTGTGTGTGTGGGAGAGAGCTGTGTGTGGGAGAGAGAGAGCTGTGTGTGTGGGAGAGAGAGCTGTGTGTGGGAGAGAGCTGTGTGTGTGGGAGAGAGCTGTGTGGGAGAGAGAGAGCTGTGTGTGGGAGAGAGAGAGCTGTGTGTGGGAGAGAGAGAGCTGTGTGTGGGAGAGAGCTGTGTGTGTGGGAGAGAGCTGTGTGTGGGAGAGAGCTGTGTGTGTGGGAGAGCTGTGTGTGGGAGAGGGAGAGCTGTGTGTGTCAGAGGGGCAACAATTACACATGTATGAGAAAGTCACACCAAACTTCATAGCATTAAAAAAAAAAAAAAAGTGAATGTGAGAGGAAAGCAACAACAAAAAAAGTGCTTATCATTGAAAACAGAGGTATAAATGGTCTGAATCTTTACTTTTCAGGCAGCAACATTTACAGCCAAAACAATTCAGAAGAGGCTTTGAAAAAATAAATTAGTTTCGGGTTTATACAGTCTTTGGTTATGTGTGAACATAACCAAACACACTCGCTTGCATACTGAGACTCTGAAACTGTAAAGAAGGAACATCAAAAAGACTTGTAACTAGCATCCACACTTACATGATTAACGTTTTCACATTTCACTTAAAGTGATACTGAAACATTGTCAAACTGGATCAGTCTTCATCGCGACGCGAGTGCTGAACGGCTAAAGCCCATCGGCCGAGACTAACAGCAACACATGGCAACACTGTACCTAACATTTAAATAATACGGATTTTCTTTGTCTTGAGCACAATTTTAATTCAACCACCACATACATTTATATTATTGGATTCAGAGAAAAATAAAAAGCATAGTAAAACTCTTTTGTGTCTGTTGTTGTTATCAATTAATGTGTTCAAATTTCTGCCCAAATTGCAATAACTGTTAAGCTGAAATGCCATCAACTTGGCCACTGAATGCTTCACAAAAATGTCAATGGATTCGATTGAAAAATGTGGTTGACTTTGTACTGCCTCAACATTTTTTATCTTGTCAAGTAACAAATCCAGAGCATAAACGAAATGTGTGAGGATATTTGGAAAATTGGGTTTATGGGAATCAATGTAAAAACAAATACAAACCCTCACCTCCTTATCCCTAGTCCCCAGCAAAACATTAAGTCAAATACTGACTGATTGCAAAGCAAAACAGCCAGAAGAAAGCACAAACTCACTGTCTCGCCTAAACCTATCCTAAAATAACAACAGGATGAACTCCCGTAAGACCACAACCAGTCACAGAGACTGTCACCCCACATCTGGGCACACACACACACACCTTATGACCATTTACACCCAACATCTGGGTGCACACACACCTTATGACCATTTACACCTAACATCTGGGCACACACACACCTTATGACCATTTACACCAACATCTGGGCACACACACCTTATGACCATTTACACCTAACATCTAGGCACACACACCTTATGACCATTTACACCTAACATCTGGGCACACACACACACCTTATGGCCATTTACACCTAACATCACACACACACCTTATGACCATTTACCCCTAACATCTGGGCACACACACACACACACACACCTTATGACCATTTACACCTAACATCACACACACACACCTTACGACCATTTACAGCTAACATCTGGGCACACACATACACACCTTATGACCATTTACCCCTAACATCTGGGCACACACACACACCTTATGACCATTTACCCCCAACATCTGGACACACACACACACCTTATGACCATTTACACCTAACATCTGGGCACACACACACACACCTTATGACCATTTACACCTAAAATCTGGGCAAACACACCTTATGACCATTTACACGTAACATCTGGGCACACACACACATTACACCGAACATCTGGGCAAACACACAAACTGTAATGACCATTTACACCTAACGTCTGGGCAAACACTTAAATGATAAAAGCCATTTACAAACTTGTTTGAAATAGGTTGCACAAAGCTGCCGCTGAAAGTCTAACCACAAGCAACAGGTACAGAACAACAGTTATTTTCAGTACAGTGCCTTTCTATGTCATAAAGTCTAACCACAAGCAACAGGTACAGAACAACAGCTATTTTCAGTACAGTGCCTTTCTATGTCATGTAATAGTGATCAGACTGAAAGGAAAGCTATCACAGTATCTCTCTACCTATGGTTTTGACACAGATGTAAACCATGCAGTATGATCAGATCTTTCTGTCTGAAACGAGCAAGAAAGCCCGTGTACTGATCAGATCTTTCTGTCTGAAACAGGCGAGAAAGCCTGTGTACTAATCAGAATTTCTGATACTGTAACAAAAACCTTCTTTTTTTTTCCTCATAAAAACACATGAAAACGGTCAGTTTTACACCTGAATTATTTTTGAAAAAATCATCAAAATAAATCTCAAACTAAATTTTTACCAAAGCATACATGCTTTTTGAAATGACAGCACTGACTATATTGCAACAGATAGTATTGTTGTATATCCATTGTATAGGTATGTGCAAATGTGTAGAACGATTAGAATTTTGTTCAACTGTTTTTTAGGCAGCCATTTTGGCCATAACCATGACAACAGATACATCAAATAATACACGGCACTATTGAGTATCTGCACTTGACAGAAACACAGCCAGCATCAAGAAACATAACTACAAGAAGGGCAAAGCCCATACGACTCACATGCTTGACCTTGACCTTTACATGACCTTGACCTTCAGGGTCAAGGTCAAATAACTAAACCTAGCAATGACATCATACACTAAGAACTGCTTTACACATTTTTTCCTACCAAAATACATGTGACCTTGACCCAAGGTCAAGGTCATCCAAGGTCATGCAACACAAAGCTGTTAATTCAAGACATAGGAAGTACAATGGTGCTTATTGGCTCTTTCTACCATGAGATATGGTCACTTTTAGTGGTTCACTACCTTATTTTGGTCACATTTCATAAGGGTCAAAGTGACCTTGACCTTGATCATATGTGACCAAGTGTGTCTCATGATGAAAGCATAACATGTGCCCCACATAATTTTTAAGTTTGAAACAGTTATCTTCCATAGTTCAGGGTCAAGGTCACTTCAAAATATGTATACAATCCAACTTTGAAGAGCTCCTGTGACCTTGACCTTGAAGCAAGGTAAACCAAACTGGTATCAAAAGATGGGGCTTACTTTGCCCTATATATCATATATAGGTGAGGTATTCAATCTCAAAAACTTCAGAGAAAATGGGAAAAATGTGAAAAATAGCTGTTTTTTAGGCAACATTTATGGCCCCTGCGACCTTGACCTTGAAGCAAGGTCAAGATGCTATGTATGTTTTTTGGGGCCTTGTCATCATACACCATCTTGCCAAATTTGGTACTGATAGACTGAATAGTGTCCAAGAAATATCCAACGTTAAAGTTTTCCGGACGGACGGACGGACGGACGGACGGACGGACGACTCGGGTGAGTACATAGACTCACTTTTGCTTCGCATGTGAGTCAAAAATTACTGCTGCGTCCCCCATTAAACACTAGAAACAACAGATCCACTTAACGAACGAAAGATAAAAGGATCAGTGCAAACCCATGCTTTTGATCACTGTCTTTTTCATCACTGTCTTTTTCATCACTGTCTTTTTCATCCTTTGCTACTGACTGCTGGTCAAACTGTTGATCACTGTCTTTTTCATCCTTTGCTACTGACTGCTGGTCAAACTGTTGATCACTGTCTTTTTCATCCTTTGCTACTGACTGCTGGTCAAACTGTGTCTTTTTCATCCTTTGCTACTGACTGCTGGTCAAACTGTTGATCACTGTCTTTTTCATCCTTTGCTACTGACTGCTGGTCAAACTGTTGATCACTGTCTTTTTCATCCTTTGCTACTGACTGCTGGTCAAACTGTTGATCACTGTCTTTTTCATCCTTTGCTACTGACTGCTGGTCAAACTGTTGATCACTGTCTTTTTCATCCTTTGCTACTGACTGCTGGTCAAACTGTTGATCACTGTCTTTTTCATCCTTTGCTACTGACTGCTGGTCAAACTGTTGATCACTGTCTTTTTCATCCTTTGCTACTGACTGCTGGTCAAACTGTTGATCACTGTCTTTTTCATCCTTTGCTACTGACTGCTGGTCAAACTGTTGATCACTGTCTTTTTCATCCTTTGCTACTGACTGCTGGTCAAACTGTTGATCACTGTCTTTTTCATCCTTTGCTACTGACTGCTGGTCAAACTGTTGATCACTGTCTTTTTCATCCTTTGCTACTGACTGCTGGTCAAACTGTTGATCACTGTCTTTTTCATCCTTTGCTACTGACTGCTGGTCAAACTGTTGATCACTGTCTTTTTCATCCTTTGCTACTGACTGCTGGTCAAACTGTTGATCACTGTCTTTTTCATCCTTTGCTACTGACTGCTGGTCAAACTGTTGATCACTGTCTTTTTCATCCTTTGCTACTGACTGCTGGTCAAACTGTTGATCACTGTCTTTTTCATCCTTTGCTACTGACTGCTGGTCAAACTGTTGATCACTGTCTTTTTCATCCTTTGCTACTGACTGCTGGTCAAACTGTTGAGGGAAAAAAGTAAACTCAAAAGATGCATTGAAAGAAAAGCGTTTTTTTTCTGGCTTCTGATTTCTTTGGGACACTCAAGTCTCAAGGTATTGACTACGTTTCATCCCTGTAGTCATTATCATCAAACACTCAAGTCTCAAGGTATTGACTACGTTTCATCCCTGTAGTCATCATCATCAAACACTCAAGTCTCAAGGTATTTACTACGTTTCATCCCTGTAGTCATTATCATCAAACAAACAAGAAATCAAACTATTTTCACACATTAGGAAGTTTCCCTCCAACAACAAGACCAAAATAACCTTCATCTAAATAAAAATAAAAATCCTGTAACAACACAATAACTTGCAGGACAAATTCCTGATGCACTAGTGTACACATAAACATCCATTATTTCCACACTTATTTTCACATCTCTGTGCTGAGATTTGAAGCTTAAAAAAACCCACGCAACAACATGTTCCTAATTCATCAAGTACAAGTATATGCAAGGAATTGCCTGCATTTTCGTCAAAAAGAAACATGAAAGTGTAATCGCTGCAGTCACTGTGGACTCAAAAGACCAAGGCTTCAGTGTCCCTGCATTAGACGTGCTGTCAAACCACATTCTGCGCTGAGTGAACAAATAAAGACCAAGGCTTCAGTGTCCCTGCATTAGACGTGCTGTCAAACCACATTCTGCACTGAGTGAACAAATGCTGCTTATGCTGAAGGTGTCCAGCATCCACACAAAGGCAAAAGAACCGCTTCTGGTCAGGATGACAAATTGACCGATCCGTCTCTGGTCAACTGCTTGCCTCACTTACGTCTCTGGTGAACTGCTTGACTCCCTTACGTCTCTGGTCAACTGCTTGACTCCCTTACGTCTCTGGTCAACTGCTTGCCTCACTTACGTCTCTGATGAACTGCTTGACTGCCTTACGTCTCTGGTCAACTGCTTGACTCCCTTACGTCTCTGGTCAACTGCTTGCCTCACTTACGTCTCTGGTCAACTGCTTGCCTCCCTTACGTCTCTGGTCAACTGCTTGCCTCCCTTACATCTCTGGTCAACTGCTTGCCTCCCTTACGTCTCTGGTCAACTGCTCGACTCCCTTACGTCTCTGGTCAACTGCTTGCCTACCTTATGTCAGAAGCAGCCAGGTGTGAAGCGAGCCTCTCTCAACATGCCGCTCACGACTGAGAGGTCAGGCCGTCGCTCCCCCCACCCACACAGTTGACTTGCCCGACAGGGAGAAACACCACACAGTTGACTTGCCTGACAGGGAGAAACACCACACAGTTGACTTGCCTGACAGAGAGAAACACCAAGCTCTGTAAGCCGACTGTGCATGCAGACAGGAACGTGACGAGCACAGCATTCACTCCACACGTCTCTCCAACAGGTGCAGTCACTGCCACACCCGGCAATCTCAGGTAAGACTCCGAACAATGAAGACAGCCCACCCGACGTGAGAACATCAGCAGACAGGGACCCCCCACTGTCTACCACCATACACAGCCCACAGCTAGGTCACAACAACAACTTAACCAATACAAGCACCCCTGGTCTTTCCAGTAAAGGAGGAGAAGGCCTGGCAACTATAATCAATGCATGCATAATCCTATTGAGACTGCTGGCTGCCTGTGGCTTGCACACAAAGAAATAATTTAACACACAGGTCAGTGCACAAGTGAGGAATGTAAAATAAAGAGCAAATGCATAGACTGACACACACCACTGAAGACAGCAACACAGACGGTGACAGCTGGCAAGTGAGCTGAAGTCACAAAGTGGTCACCATGAAGTCACACCCTGGTCTGGTCACAGGTTAGTCTTTCCACCAAAAGTTAGTGTCTTCCGTATGACAAGCATTCCTTGATGGTGGTGGTAGGGGTGATAGTATCCTATCCCTCCCTATGAGAATCATTCCTTGCTGTTGTTGCTGGCGGTTGCTGTGGTGATGGCAGTCTTGGCGGCGGTTGCTGTGGTGATGGCAGTCTTGGCGGCGGCAGGGCGGATCAGTGGCGGCGGTTGCTGCAAAATGGTTTTTTGGGCCGGCAGTAACCTGCAACACAACACTTGCTGTTCATTGGCCATCTCTTGACACAAAGACACACAACACAACACACACTGTCCATCTCTTGACACAGACACACAACACAACACACACTGTTCACTGGCCATCTCTTGACACAAAGACACACCGTTCACTGGCAATCTCTTGACACAAAGACACACAACACAACACACACTGTTCACTGGCCATCTCTTGACACAAAGACACACAACACAACACACACTGTTCACTGGCCATCTCTTGACACAAAGACACACAACACATCACACACTGTTCACTAGCCATCTCTTGACACAAAGACATACAACACAACACACACTGTTCACTGGACATCTCTTGACACAAAGACACACAACACAACACACACTGTTCAATGGCCAGTAGACACACAACACAACACACACTGTTCACTGGCCATCTCTTGACACATAGACACACAACACAACACACACTGTTCACTGGCCATCTCTTGACACAAAGACACACAACACAACACACACTGTTCACTGGCCATCTCTTGACACACAGACACACAACACAACACACACTGTTCACTGGCCATCTCTTGACACACAGACACACAACACAACACACACTGTTCACTAGCCATCTCTTGTCACACAGACACACAACACAACACACACTGTTCACTGGCCATCTCTTGTCACACAGACACACAACACAACACACACTGTTCACTAGCCATCTCTTGACACATAGACACTGGCCATCTCTTGACACAAAGACACACAACGCAACACACACTGTTCACTGGCCATCTCTTGACACAAAGACACACAACGCAACACACACTGTTCACTGGCCATCTCCTGACACATAGACACACAACACAACACACACTGTTCACTGGCCATCTCTTGACACAAAGACACACAACACAACACACACTGTTCACTGGCCATCTCTTGACACATAGACACACAACACACACTGTTAAATGGCCAGTAGACACACAACACAACACACACTGTTCACTGTCCATCTCTTGACACAAAGACACACAACGCAACACACACTGTTCAATGGCCAGTAGACACACAACACAACACACACTGTTCACTGGCCATCTCTTGACCCATACACACAACACAACACACACTGTTCACTGGCCATCTCTTGACACATAGACACACAACACAACACACACTGTTCACTGGCCATCTCTTGACACAAAGACACACAACGCAACACACACTGTTCAATGGCCAGTAGACACACAACACAACACACACTGTTCACTGGCCATCTCTTGACACAAAGACACACAACACAACACACACTGTTCACTGGCCATCTCTTGACACATAGACACACAACACAATACACACTGTTCACTGGCCATCTCTTGACACATAGACACACAACACAACACACACTGTTCACTGGCCATCTCTTGACACACAGACACACAACACACACTGTTCACTGGCCATCTCTTGTCACACAGACACACAACACAACACACACTGTTCACTGTCCATCTCTTGACACAAAGACACACAACGCAACACACACTGTTCAATGGCCATCTCTTAACACATAGACACACAACACAATACACACTGTTCACTGGCCATCTCTTGACACATAGACACACAACACAACACACACTGTTCACTAGCCATCTCTTGACACATAGACACACAACACAACACACACTGTTCACTGGCCATCTCTTGTCACACAGACACACAACACACACTGTTCACTGGCCATCTCTTGACACACAGACACACAACACAACACACACTGTTCACTGTCCATCTCTTGACACACAACACAACAGACACTGTTCACTGGCCATCTCTTGACACATAGACACACAACACAATACACACTGTTCACTGGCCATCTCTTGACACACAGACACACAACACAACACACACTGTTCACTGGCCATCTCTTGACACACAGACACACAACACAACACACACTGTTCACTGGCCATCTCTTGACACATAGACACACAACACAACACACACTGTTCACTGGCCATCTCTTGTCACACAGACACACAACACACACTGTTCACTGGCCATCTCTTGACACACAACACACACTGTTCACTGGCCATCTCTTGTCACACAGACACACAACACACACTGTTCACTGGCCATCTCTTGACACATAGACACACAACACAATACACACTGTTCACTGGCCATCTCTTGTCACACAGACACACAACACAACACACACTGTTCACTGGCCATCTCTTGTCACACAGACACACAACACACACTGTTCACTGGCCATCTCTTGTCACACAGACACACAACACAACACACACTGTTCAATGGCCAGTAGACACACAACACAACACACACTGTACACTGTCCATCTCTTGTCACACAGACACACAACACAACACACACTGTTCACTGGCCATCTCTTGTCACACAGACACACAACACACACTGTTCACTGGCCATCTCTTGACACACAGACACACAACACACACTGTTCACTGGCCATCTCTTGTCACACAGACACACAACAACACACACTGTTCACTGGCCATCTCTTGACACATAGACACACAACACAACACACACTGTTCACTAGCCATCTCTTGACACATAGACACACAACACAACACACACTGTTCACTGGCCATCTCTTGACACAAAGACACACAACACACACTGTTCACTGGCCATCTCTTGACACATAGACACACAACACAATACACACTGTTCACTGGCCATCTCTTGACACAAAGACACACAACACAACACACACTGTTCACTAGCCATCTCTTGACACAAAGACACACAACACATCACACACTGTACACTGTCCATCTCTTGTCACACAGACACACAACACAACACACACTGTTCACTGGCCATCTCTTGACACACAGACACACAACAACACACACTGTTCACTGTCCATCTCTTGACACAAAGACACACAACACAACACACACTGTTCACTGGCCATCTCTTGACACAAAGACACACAACACAACACACACTGTACACTGTTCACTGTCCATCTCTTGACACAAAGACACACAGAACACAACACACCGTATTTACTGGCCATCTCTTGACACAAAGACACAACACAACACACACTGTTCACTGTCCATCTCTTGACACACAAACACATCTCACACTGTTCACTGGCCAGTAGACACACAACACAACACACACTGTTCACTGTCCATCTCTTGACACACAGACACACAACACAACACACACTGTTCACTGTCCATCTCTTGACACAAAGACACACCGTTCACTGGCAATCTCTTGACACAAAGACACAACACACACTGTTCACCTCTTGGCACAAAGAACACAACACACCGTATTTACTGGCCATCTCTTGACACAAAGACACAACACAACACACATTGTTCACTGTCCATCTCTTGTCACACAGACACACAACACACCGTATTTACTGGCCATCTCTTGACACAAAGACACAACACAACACACATTGTTCACTGTCCATCTCTTGACACACAAACACACAACACATCACACACTGTTCACTGGCCAGTAGACGCACAACACAACACACACTGTTCACTGTCCATCTCTTGACACACAAACACACAACACATCACACACTGTTCACTGGCCAGTAGACGCACAACGCAACACACACTGTTCACTGTCCATCTCTTGACACACAGACACACAACACAACACACACTGTTCACTGGCCATCTCTTGACACACAGACACACAACACAACACACACTGTTCACTGGCCAGTAGACACACAACACAACACACACTGTTCACTGTCCATCTCTTGACACACAGACACACAACACAACACACACTGTTCACTGGCCATCTCTTGACACACAGACACACAACACAACACACACTGTTCACTGGCCATCTCTTGACACAAAGACACACAACACAACACACACTGTTCACTGGCCATCTCTTGACACACAGACACACAACACAACACACACTGTTCACTGGCCATCTCTTGTCACAAAGACACACAAAACAACACTATAAGACACAGCTGGAGTTTGTACGTACCTATGTTTTCATAATGTATTGGGTTGCAGCTTGCTTATGTCAGCAAAGACGACTGTCGTGAATTTTTTGTTGTTGTTTTCTATCTTTATTTTTGTTGTTGTTGTCAGTATTTTATTGTTATCTTAGATTGTGAATTACATATAATTATTGTTTTCTTATTTATACAGATCTTCTGATATCTGTATGTTTGTGTTGTATTGTATTTAAAACATGATTAAAAACGTTTACATTTTTTTATTTTTTTATCAAAAAAGAAACACATGGGTGGCGCAGTGCTGGGGGCAATGACTAACCTGTTGGTGTTGGGTCGCGCAGTGCTGGGGGCAATGACTAACCTGTTGGTGTTGGGTCGCGCAGTGCTGGGGGCAATGACTAACCTGTTGGTGTTGGGTCGCGCAGTGCTGGGGGCCGGCTGTTTGAGGAGTGGTGGGGGGGCTGTATGGGAGGCCGACAGCCCCAACGATGAGCCGTTAGTCTGCACACCTGGCGCTGCTGGCACCATCCCCTGCTCCTCTTTCTCCGCCTCCTCTCCCTCTACCTGCACACAAAGCACACCTGGTCACTGACAGACACACACACACACCTGGTCACTGACAGACACACACACACCTGGTCACTGACAGACACACACACACACCTGGTCACTGACAGACACACACACCTGGTCACTGACAGACACACACACACACACACCTGGTCACTGACAGACACACACACACACACACCTGGTCACTGACAGACTGACACACACACCTGGTCACTGACAGACACACACACACACACACCTGGTCACTGACAGACACACACACACACCTGGTCACTGACAGACACACACACACACACCTGGTCACTGACAGACACACACCTGGTCACTGACAGACACACACACACACCTGGTCACTGACAGACACACACACACCTGGTCACTGACAGACACACACACACACCTGGTCACTGACAGACACACACACACACCTGGTCACTGACAGACACACACACCTGGTCACTGACAGACACACACTTGCACACCTGGTCACTGACAGACACACACACACACACACCTGGTCACTGACAGACACACACACACACCTGGTCACTGACACACACATACATACTCACCTGGTCACTGACAGACACACTCACCTGGTCACTGACAGACACACACACACCTGGTCACTGACAGACACACACACACACACCTGGTCACTGACAGACACACACACCTGGTCACTGACAGACACACACACACACCTGGTCACTGACACACACACACCTGGTCACTGACACACACACACACCTGGTCACTGACACACACACACACACACACCTGGTCACTGACAGACACACACACACACACACCTGGTCACTGACAGACACACACACACACACACACACACCTGGTCACTGACAGACACACACACACACACCTGGTCACTGACAGACACACACACACACCTGGTCACTGTCAGACACACACACACACACCTGGTCACTGACAGACACACACACACACACCTGGTCACTGACAGACACACACACACACACACACACCTGGTCACTGACAGACACACACACACACACCTGGTCACTGACAGACACACACACACACCTGGTCACTGACAGACAGACACACACACACCTGGTCACTGACAGACACACATACACACCTGGTCACTGACAGACACACACACACACCTGGTCACTGACAGACACACACACACCTGGTCACTGACAGACACACACACACCTGGTCACTGACACACACACACACACACCTGGTCACTGACAGACACACACACCTGGTCACTGACAGACACACACACACACACCTGGTCACTGACAGACACACACACACCTGGTCACTGACAGACACACACACACACACACACACCTGGTCACTGACACACACACACACACCTGGTCACTGACACACACACACAAACACACACCTGGTCACTGACACACACACACCCACCTGGTCACTGACAGACACAAACACACACCTGGTCACTGACACACACACACACACCTGGTCACTGACAGACACACACACCTGGTCACTGACACACACACACACACACACCTGGGCACTGACAGACACACACACACCTGGTCACTGACAGACACACACACACCTGGTCACTGACACACACACACACACCTGGTCACTGACACACACACTTGCACACCTGGTCACTGACAGACACACACACACACACCTGGTCACTGACAGACACACATGCACACCTGGGGCCAGTTTCATAAGATAGCAGTGAACCGACTGACAGTCGATCGACTGTGGTTGATCGCCGGGTCACCGAAAAGCGCGTTTCATGAGCGAATCACCGTCACCCGCGGACAACCGCAGTCGACCGACTGTACAGTAATCCGAATGGCCAAGTCGAGGGCTAAATTTTGCAACATTACCACTTCCGTTTGCTCATTCGCACGTGGAAATGGCCGATTTCGAAGAAAAAACTAGTCTCGGCCCGCTCAAAATAACAATGACCGAGACTTTCAGTAATTCCTTCGCGTGACGTCTAACCCTCTTACGCCATAATGTGACGTCTTCAAGACATAACCCTGACTTGTCTCCTGGATTACTGCGTCATGATAGATACATTTCGAAGAACAATCACAAGGTTTGGCTCACAATCCAAAAAAGTGTGAGCATTCTGCCATTGACTGTGCGGATAATTACATTTATTTTCGGTTTACCGCAGTAAGCCGAACACAGTGTTGGGGGGAGAGCATCACCGTGTTTGGCCGACTTCCGGTGAGACGACCCGCAGTCGGCCGACTGAAATTTTGTTCGTGAAACCCGATAACGTCGGATTACTGTGGTTCTCTCGGACAACTGCAGTTGGTCGACTGTGTTTCTGGCTTATGAAACTGGTCCCTGGTCACTGACAGACACACATGCACACACACACCTTGTAACTTGTACACACAGCCTCCACTTTCACACAAAGCTCAACGGTAACTGACAGGCACTGGCAATGTACAGCATAGTATTACTCTGGCAATGTACAGCATAGTATTACTCTGGCAATGTACAGCATAGTATTACTCTGGCAATGTACAGCATAGTATTACTCTGGCAATGTACAGCATAGTATTACTCTGGCAATGTACAGCATAGTATTACTCTGGCAATGTACAGCATAGTATTACTCTGGCAATGTACAGCATAGTATTACTCTGGCAATGTACAGCATAGTATTACTCTGGCAATGTACAGCATAGTATTACTCTGGCAATGTACAGCATAGTATTACTCTGGCAATGTACAGCATAGTATTACTCTGGCAATGTACAGCATAGTATTACTCTGGCAATGTACAGCATAGTATTACTCTGGCAATGTACAGCATAGTATTACTCTGGCAATGTACAGCATAGCATTACTCTGGCAATGTACAGCATAGTATTACTCTGGCAATGTACAGCATAGCATTACTCTGGCAATGTACTTGATGTTAAACTCAAGCCTGGAGGCTGGTAAGGAACAAGAGTGACAAACCTTGGTTTCTGTTTGCTTGACGTCTGCGCTGCTGTTTTCACCAGTGGTGGTGGTGGGAGGAGGGAGGGGTTCGTCGTCGTCGTCATCGTCAGGGACAACCTGCGTGCCGTGCTCGGCTTCGTACTCGGCCAGCACCTCGTCCAGGTTGTAGCGGCGCCGGAAGTTGATGAAGAAACTGCGAACATGCGCCTCCAGCTTGTTGCCGATCACCTCAGCTATGGCCTGAAAGTCCTTGCCGTATTTACGCACACCTGCACAGCAAAGGTGGTCCGCTTCCATCACTTCACATTCCATCATTTGTAAAGCAATAGCCCATCACTTCACATTCCATCATTTGTAAAGCAATAGCTTATCAGTATCACTTCACATTCCATCATTTGTAAAGCAATAGCCCATCACTTCACATTCCACTAACCCTAACACATTCCATCATTTGTAAAGCAAGAGCCCAATCCGGCATGGGATTTGTTCGCCGAAAGGCAAATATTCCGCCAATTTTTTCTTTTTTCCGCCGAAAAAATAAATGGAGGAGGCAAAAATGGTTCTGAAAACTGAATTTAATGGCAAACTTGGAGCTCAGATGACACCAAATTGCACAATGTGGGTTCTTTGGAGAACAATGTTTGCCCCGGACCCCCCTAGCAAGGCTAGGTGCTTCGCGCCGTCGACTTTGAGCTTACTTACAAATGTTCAGGCTTTTTTACTTATTTCAATTCTCATGCCTGCCAATGGATAAGATGTTGGCCTCCCAAATGGAAGGTTAAGTGTTCCAATTCCACCACACCTGGTGGGTTAAGGGTGGAGATTTTTCTGATCTCTTGGGTCAACTTTTGTGCAGACCTGCTAGTGCCTTATCTCCCTTTGTGTGTACACGCAAGCATAAAGACCAACAGCCCACGAAAAAGATCCTGTAATCCATGTCTGAGTTCAATGGTTTACGGAAAGAGGAAAATACCAAGCATGCATCCCCCCAAAACGGAGTAAGGCTGCCTAAGTGACAGGTAAAAAACCGGTCATATGTGAAACCCACTTGTGAAAAAACACGATTGTACTTTTGAGTTTTAGCCCATGAATGAAGAAAAAGAAGAAGTTATCCAAGTTGTGATTGGTGGTTTTGACTGGACAGAGGAGACAGCACATGCAGCAAACTGACCTTGCACAGCCAGTAGCAGTTCTTGGTTCGTCTTGGCAATCTCTTGACACATAGACACACAACACAACACACACTGTTCACTGGCCAGTAGACACACAACACAACACACACTGTTCACTGGCCATCTCTTGACACATAGACACACAACACAACCTGTTCACTGGCCAGTAGACACACAACACAACACACACTGTTCACTGGCCATCTCTTGACACATAGACACACAACACAACACACACTGTTCACTGGCCGGTAGACACACAACACAACACACACTGTTCACTGGCCATCTCTTGACACATAGACACACAACGCAACACACACTGTTCACTGGCCATCTCTTGACACATAGACACACAACACAACACACACTGTTCACTGGCCAGTAGACACACAACACAACACACACTGTTCACTGGCCATCTCTTGACACACAAACACACAACACAACACACACTGTTCACTGGCCATCTCTTGACACATAGACACACAACACAACACAACCTGTTCACTGGCCAGTAGACACACAACACAACACACACTGTTCACTGGCCATCTCTTGACACACAAACACACAACACAACACACACTGTTCACTGGCCATCTCTTGACACATAGACACACAACACAACACAACCTGTTCACTGGCCAGTAGACACACAACACAACACACACTGTTCACTGGCCATCTCTTGACACATAGACACACAACACAACCTGTTCACTGGCCAGTAGACACACAACACAACACACACTGTTCACTGGCCATCTCTTGACACATAGACACACAACACAACACACACTGTTCACTGGCCATCTCTTGACACATAGACACACAACACAACACACACTGTTCACTGGCCAGTAGACACACAACACAACACACACTGTTCACTGGCCATCTCTTGACACATAGACACACAACACAACACACACTGTTCACTGGCCAGTAGACCGACAACACATGCAGCAAACTCACCTTGCACAGCCAGTAGCAGTTCTTCGTTCGTCCACCGCGAGTTGATCCTGTTCGGTGTCTGAAAACACACACATCACTTTACAGTGCCAGCCACATTACTTTAACCATCCTATTACACCAACAATCCTATGAAAATGGAAAATTTTATAAGTAAATTTTCATTTGATTAATATACTTACCCCAATCACACATAGCATTTGACACAGTCTGAGATGCTAGGTTCTGAAAACGCTTACCCGTCTAACACTTTAAAAGGGAAGCAACCCCATCACCAAAAAAGGCTTAAATAGCCCTGGTAATGAGCAGTTGACAGTGATGAAACCATATATTACGGTCTCCTTCCTGCAGCAGTCCCAAAATTTCGACTTGTTTTGACCTTAGAACGATGTCTTTATCATAACTGTGAAGAACAGAACGGAGATCACTGTCGAAGTCGGCCAATCTGCAATCATTTTCGTCTCGTGAACACTGATCTCAAATTTAGATCAGTGCTCGCGAAAACCATATGGGAGATAACTCTGTATTTTTGTTTTGATAGATTCGCGTAGGACTGTAGCGTCCACTGAGCGATGACTGATCAGAATGCCCGACACCACCAAGGAAACCTCAATGTTAATGTTGTTGTGCCACACACAGTTTTCCAGACAGCCTGCCACCACCAAGGAAACCTCAATGTTAATGTTGTTGTGCCACACACAGTTTTCCAGACACACTGCC
This sequence comes from Littorina saxatilis, assembly GCF_037325665.1. Lineage (NCBI taxonomy): Eukaryota > Metazoa > Mollusca > Gastropoda > Littorinimorpha > Littorinidae > Littorina > Littorina saxatilis. The sequence continues at coordinate 62,974,067 of NC_090261.1, forward strand.
ACCACCCAGGAAACCTCAATGTTAATGTTGTTGTGCCACACAGTTTTCCAGACACCCTGCCACCACCCAGGAAATCATGCAGACATTGTCCTGGAAATACCCAACAGGTGGGAGATGGCTCAATGATAAATGATTGGCTGATAAAAGAAAACAAACAATGTTCCACTTCATGTTGAAAAGGCATTATGTGCGTAGATAATAAAGCGGCTCACCTCTGGAGGTCTGAAGTCATCAATGCCGTTGCCAGCCTTGTGTTTCTGGAGACTGAGCAGCTGTTTGTTGTTCTGCACCTGCCCACAAAACACAACACCTGCTGTACAACACACAACACCTGCTGTACAACACACAACACCTGCAGTATAAAACACAACACCTGCTGTACAATAACTGCTGTACAACACACAACACCTGCTGTACAACACACAACACCTGCAGTATAAAACACAACACCTGCTGTACAACACCTGCTGTACAACACACAACACCTGCAGTACAAAACACAACACCTGCTGTACAAAACACAACACCTGCTGTATAAAACACAACACCTGCTGTACAACACCTGCTGTACAACACACAACACCTGCTGTACAAAACACAACACCTGCAGTATAAAACACAACACCTGCTGTACAACACCTGCTGTATAACACCTGCTGTACAAAACACAACACCTGCTGTCGTTTGGGTGTGACACTTATTGACAGTTACTGACTAGAGCAACACAACACAGTACCTGTCGTTTGAGCGTGACGATGTCACCGTCCAGAGCCTTGAGGATGGCCTGGGACTGACCCGGGGGTCCGGTCACCATGGCCAAGAGGTCGGCGGCGTCCAGGTACATGCCCTTGGGGGGTTTGCGCTTGTGTTTGATGGGGTTGTGTCGCCCCTGTGTCGATTCGTGTCGCTTGGGGCCTGCCGAGCGCATCACTCCTGTACGCCTGTAAGCACACACTTTTCACCTGTATGTCTGTCTGTCAACACACCTGTCACCTGTATGTCTGTCTGTCAACACACCTGTCACCTGTATGTCTGTCAACACACTTTTCACCTGTATGTCTGTCTGTCAACACTTTTCACCTGTATGTCTGTCTGTCAACACTTTTCACCTGTATGTCTGTCTGTCAACACACCTGTCACCTGTATGTCTGTCTGTCAACACACCTGTCACCTGTATGTCTGTCTGTCAACACACCTGTCACCTGTATGTCTGTCTGTCAACACACCTGTCACCTGTATGTCTGTCACACTTTTCACCTGTATGTCTGTCTGTCAACACACTTTACACCTGTATGTCTGTCTGTCAACACACCTGTCGCCTGTGTGTCTGTCAACACTTTTCACCTGTATGTCTGTCTGTCAACACACCTGTCACCTGTATGTCTGTCTGTCAACACACCTGTCACCTGTATGTCTGTCTGTCAACACTTTTCACCTGTATGTCTGTCTGTCAACACACCTGTCACCTGTATGCCTGTCTGTCAACACTTTTCACCTGTATGTCTGTCAACACACCTGTCACCTGTATGTCTGTCTGTCAACACACCTGTCACCTGTATGTCTGTCAACACACTTTTCACCTGTATGTCTGTCTGTCAACACACCTGTCACCTGTATGTCTGTCTGTCAACACACCTGTCACCTGTATGTCTGTCTGTCAACACATTTTTCACCTGTATGTCTGTCTGTCAACACTTTTCACCTGTATGTCTGTCTGTCAACATTTTTCACCTGTATGTCTGTCTGTCAACACACCTGTCACCAGTATGTCTGTCTGTCAACACACCTGTCACCTGTATGTCTGTCTGTCAACACTTTTGACCTGTATGTCTGTCTGTCAACACACCTGTCACCTGTATGTCTGTCAACACTTTTCACCTGTATGTCTGTCTCTCAACACACCTGTCACCTGTATGTCTGTCTGTCAACACACCTGTCACCTGTATGTCTGTCAACACTTTTCACCTGTATGTCAGTCTCTCAACACACCTGTCACCTGTATGTCTGTCTGTCAACACACCTGTCACCTGTATGTCTGTCTGTCAACACTTTTCACCTGTATGTCTGTCTGTCAACACACCTGTCACCTGTATGTCTGTCTGTCAACACTTTTCACCTGTATGTCTGTCTGTCAACACACCTGACACCTGTATGTCTGTCTGTCAACACACCTGTCACCTGTATGTCTGTCTGTCAACACTTTTCACCTGTATGTCTGTCTGTCAACACACCTGTCACCTGTATGTCTGTCTGTCAACACTTTTCACCTGTATGTCTGTCTGTCAACACACCTGTCACCTGTATGTCTGTCTGTCAACACATTTTTCACCTGTATGTCTGTCTGTCAACACACCTGTCACCTGTATGTCTGTCAACACTTTTCACCTGTATGTCTGTCTGTCAACACACCTGACACCTGTATGTCTGTCTGTCAACACACCTGTCACCTGTATGTCTGTCAACACTTTTCACCTGTATGTCTGTCTGTCAACTTTTCACCTGTATGTCTGTCTGTCAACACACCTGACACCTGTATGTCTGTCTGTCAACACACCTGTCACCTGTATGTCTGTCAACACTTTTCACCTGTATGTCTGTCTGTCAACTTTTCACCTGTATGTCTGTCTGTCAACACTTTTCACCTGTATGTCTGTCTGTCAACACACCTGTCACCTGTATGTCTGTCTGTCAACACACTTTTCACCTGTATGTCTGTCTGTCAACACACCTGTCGCCTGTGTGTCTGTCAACACACCTGTCACCTGTATGTCTGTCTGTCAACACACCTGTCACCTGTATGTCTGTCAACACTTTTCACCTGTATGTCTGTCTGTCAACAAACCTGTCACCTGTATGTCTGTCTTTCAACACTTTTCACCTGTATGTCTGTCTGTCAACACACCTGTCACCTGTATGTCTGTCAACACACTTTTCACCTGTATGTCTGTCTGTCAACACTTTTCACCTGTATGTCTGTCTGTCAACACACCTGTCGCCTGTGTGTCTGTCAACACACCTGTCACCTGTATGTGTGTCTGTCAACACACCTGTCACCTGTATGTCTGTCTGTCAACACTTTTCACCTGTATGTCTGTCTGTCAACACACCTGTCACCTGTATGTCTGTCTGTCAACACTTTTCACCTGTATGTCTGTCTGTCAACACACCTGTCACCTGTATGTCTGTCAACACTTTTCACCTGTATGTCTGTCTCTCAACACACCTGTCACCTGTATGTCTGTCTGTCAACACACCTGTCACCTGTATGTCTGTCTGTCAACACTTTTCACCTGTATGTCTGTCTGTCAACACACCTGTCACCTGTATGTCTGTCTGTCAACACTTTTCACCTGTATGTCTGTCTGTCAACACATTTTTCACCTGTATGTCTGTCTGTCAACACTTTTCACCTGTATATCTGTCTGTCAACACTTTTCACCTGTATGTCTGTCTGTCAACACACCTGTCACCTATATGTCTGTCTGTCAACACACCTGTCACCTGTATGTCTGTCTGTCAACACACTTTTCACCTGTATGTCTGTCTGTCAACACACCTGTCACCTGTATGTCTGTCTGTCAACACACCTGTCACCTGTATGTCTGTCTGTCAACACACCTGTCACCTGTATGTCTGTCTGTCAACACACCTGTCACCTATATGTCTGTCACACTTTTCACCTGTATGTCTGTCTGTCAACACACGTTTCAGTCTGACAGTGTGAAGCAGAGTGCAGTATAGAAGTGTGTCTGTACTTGCATGCGAATTAGACATACCTCCAGTACTGATAACAACTGCTGCATTGAGAGCCCAGGCTTGTGACGTGTAATGTTGTTGTGTTCAAACCACAATTGAAGCAAGTGTTTTTCTCCTCTTCCTTCTGAAAAGCAACGCAGATTATTGAATGAAAAAAAGGTATGTCATGCCAGAATAGACACTGAAGGAAGCCTGTAGGGAAAACGAAACCATTGTTCTTACTAAAGACAAAGACTTGCATCTAACTCACGCATGTTCAATTACACATTAACATGCTTCGATTTGAAACTTCAAGGTCGTCATCGTGGATTGACGTCCGACCAAAGCTCGGGCGTCGATCCACGATGACGACCTCGAAGTTTCAAATCTTTCTTTCTTTCTTTATTTGGTGTTTAACGTCGTTTTCAACCATTCAAGGTTATATCGCGACGGGGGAAGGGGGGAGATGGGATAGGGGAAAGGGGGGAGATGGGATAGAGCCACTTGTTAATTGTTTCTTGTTCACAAAAGCACTAATCAAAAAATTGCTCCAGGGGCTTGCAACGTAGTACAATATATGACCTTACTGGGAGAATGCAAGTTTCCAGTACAAAGGACGTAACATTTCTTACATACTGCTTGACTAAAATCTTTACAAACATTGACTATATTCTATACAAGAAACATTTTACAAGGGTAAAAGGAGAAACAGAACCTGTTAGTCGCCTCTTACGACATGCTGGTTAGCATCGGGTAAATTCTTTCTCGTCCCAACCAATATGGGACTCCCCCTAACCCGCGGGGGGTGGGGGAAGGGTGTTCTCACAGTTCCTAAAAAGGGTGGGGATGTAGCTCAGTACTGATGATAGGTATGGGGGAAGGGTGTTCTCACAGGGCCTAACAAGAAGGGCAAAGCCCATACGACTCACATGCTTTACACATTTTTCCTACCAAAATACATGTGACCTTGACCCAAGGTCAAGGTCATCCAAGGTCATGCAACACAAAGCTGTTAATTCAAGACATAGGAAGTACAATGGTGCTTATTGGCTCTTTCTACCATGAGATATGGTCACTTTTAGTGGTTCACTACCTTATTTTGGTCACATTTCATAAGGGTCAAAGTGACCTTGACCTTGATCATATGTGACCAAATGTGTCTCATGATGAAAGCATAACATGTGCCCCACATAATTTTTAAGTTTGAAACAGTTATCTTCCATAGTTCAGGGTCAAGGTCACTTCAAAATATGTATACAATCCAACTTTGAAGAGCTCCTGTGACCTTGACCTTGAAGCAAGGTAAACCAAACTGGTATCAAAAGATGGGGCTTACTTTGCCCTATATATCATTTATAGGTGAGGTATTGAATCTCAAAAACTTCAGAGAAAATGGGAAAAATATGAAAAATAGCTGTTTTTTAGGCAACAGTTATGGCCCCTGCGACCTTGACCTTGAAGCAAGGTCAAGATGCTATGTATGTTTTTTGGGGCCTTGTCATCATACACCATCTTGCCAAATTTGGTACTGATAGACTGAATAGTGTCCAAGAAATATCCAACGTTAAAGTTTTCCGGACGGACGGACGGACGTCCGGACGGACGCCGGGACGGACGGACGGACGGACGGACGGACGACTCAGGTGAGTACATAGACTCACTTTTGCTTCGCATGTGAGTCAAAAAGGGCGGGGATGTAGCTCAGTACTGATGATAGGTATGGGGGAAGGGTGTTCTCACAGTTCCTAAAAAGGGCGGGGATGTAGCTCAGTACTGATGATAGGTATGGGGGAAGGGTGTTCTCACAGTGCCTAAAAAGGGTGGGGATGTAGCTCAGTACTGATGATAGGTATGGGGGAAGGGTGTTCTCACAGTTCCTAAAAGAGAGACATGCAATGTTGTACTCCACCCTGGCATCAATGGGAAGCCAATGGAGCTTTTTGAGGAGAGGTGTGGAGCGATGTGTTTTGCGCTTACGAAGCACAACTCTAGCAGCACAATTCTGAACCTTGTATATATAAAATATATGTGAAGTATTGAATAATACACTTATTGTTGTTTATTTCTGGTTTTGGATCTCTCAATTACTGTAAGCGGGAGATGCATGAGTCAGATGTGTGTTTGATGCATCCTGCAGAAATTGAATCCATTACAGGTTATTCCCCTAGAGAACACAGACTGACAGAGGGCTAGAGACAGAAGACATTGAATCCATTACAGGTTATTCCCCCAGAGAACACAGAGGGCTAGAGACAGAAGACATTGAATCCATTACAGGTTATTCCCCTGGAGAACACAGAGGGCTAGAGACAGAAGACATTGAATCCATTACAGGTTATTCCCCTGGAGAACACAGAGGGCTAGAGACAGAAGACATTGAATCCATTACAGGTTATTCCCCCAGAGAACACAGAGGGCTAGAGACAGAAGACATTGAGAAGGATGTCTCACGTCTTTCATGTCGACGTCACCATCTTCGTTGTCGTCAGTGCCGGCGTCAGAGGCTCCCTCCTTGTCGGGGTGGTGGTGCGAGGCGTGCTTCTTGGCGTGGCGGTCCATCAGGCTGGTTCGAGACCTCGTCTTCTTCCATGAGTAGAAGTACTTCACCAGGCTGGATATCGACTTGTCAGGCAGCTGCACAAACCATACAGCAAACCGTTGTCACATTGTAAGATAGTTTGACTTGTCAGGCAGCTGTCCTAACCATACAGCAAACCGTTGTCACATTGTAAGATAGTTTGACTTGTCAAGCAGTTGCACAAACCACACAGCAAACCGTTGTCACATTCAGGCATGGGAATTAAAAATTGTAAAAAAGGCTGAAAATTTGTAAGTAATAACAACGTCGACGGCGCGAAGCACCTAGCCTTACTAGGGGGGTCCGGGGGCATGCCCCCCCGAATTTTTTCTCTCTCCAAAGAACCCAAATGGTGCAATTTGGTGTCATCTTAGCTCCAAGTTTGCCATTTAATTCAGTTTTTAGAACCATTTTTGCCTCCCCCATTTTTTTTTTCGGCGGAACAAAAAAACAATTCGGCGGAAATTTGCCTTTCGGTGGACAATTCCCATGCCTGCACATTGTAAGATAGTTTGACTTGTCAGGCAGCTGCCCAAACCATACAGCAAACCGTTGTCACTTTGTAAGATAGTTTGACTTGTCAGGCAGCTGCCCAAACCATACAGCAAACCGTTGTCACTTTGTAAGATAGTTTGACTTGTCAGGCAGCTGTCCTAACAATACAGCAAACCGTTGTCACTTTGTAAGATAGTTTGACTTGTCAGGCAGCTGCCCAAACCATACAGCAAACCGTTGTCACATTGTAAGATAGTTTGACTTGTCAGGCAGCTGCCCAAACCATACAGCAAACCGTTGTCACTTTGTAAGATAGTTCATGTTAACCAGTAATAACTAATATTAAGAGAAAACCAGCAAATCTGACCAACATTTTAGTTTGGTATTTTGCCAGATTTTGATTAAAAAAAAGGTTTGTTTTATCAAATGACATAATATATAGTCTTTTCAAAGAGCATGTTTGTCTGTATGAAATTGGCCATGTAACTTGCACACTGAGGCAGGTTTGCACTTTGTGCTGCAGGCTTACTACAACATCATGTGTTTTTGTAACTTGAAAAAAAGAAGTTTCACTTTTAAAAAATAAGCCATGATGCATATTGTTGTTAGGCCCAGAGTTTTTTCTTTTCGTAATAGCAAGTCTCAAGGCTGTGATTACAACATATGTGTAGGTATTGCCCATTTACAGAAAGTACCAATCTGATAATATAATAACACAGCAACATCACATGGGTGCTTGAAAGTGCAATGTATTCTGATTTGCAATGTTTTTTCCCGCTCAAAACTGAATTTTCAGCATTATTTCCAATGCTTAAAGGCACAGTGCAGCTCACAGCCTTCGTTTTGCGTTTTTGTTGCAGCTGAGTGCATTTACAGTTCAAAAATCCTCCTATGGTAGTAAAACAAACCCAAAACTACCCAACGACGACATCTGTGAAGCTCGACAGTTTCTTGTTCACGCGAGTGCATAAATTAACCTAGTTATTACGTGGTGTTTGGTCGGAGTTCGATTCAACTGAGTGATTCCGGCCTCCATTTTGTTTTACACAAACTCATGATGATGTCTGACATAGTTTGCTAGTGACGTGTCTTTTTGTGCATGATGTGGTGATCTACCTGATCTAAATTTAGATCCAAAAATAGGTCAAGACCAGCCGGGTCCGAGTACGAAATTAATTCGTAAAAAAATCGCAGTTCTTGACTCTTTGGGTGCAAGTCAATGAAACTTGGTAGTTCTTCTAACGGATAGCTGCCTGAGGTATGACTAAAAGCCCCAGGGGCTCCGTGCACCTGGATTTGACAAGTTCAGTACCTTTAAAGTGCTATGGCTTGATGTTGAATAGACAAAATGCACAAATTGCTGAATAAAGATACATGTTAAAATGTTCGATTCGAAATTGTTTGAATAAAGAAAGAATGTAACAAGAAGAGCAAACGCTCGATCGAGTCACTTTCGCAGTTCTGAATATTATATGAGGCATCAGATGGACAGGAAGAAATTGCTATTCACAACACAATACAGATGTAAATAATTTGATGTAAAGAATAATCCTATAAAGTTTGAATCAAATCCGATGAATAGTTTCAGAGATATGATATTTCAATTTTTTTCCTTCAAGACATACCTGTGACCTTGAAAAAGGTCAAAGGTCACCAAAGCAGACGTCAAAGTGTAGAGGTCACTGGGAGTCACGTTCACATAAAATTTGAGCCCGGTCACTTTTATAGTTTCCGAGAAAAGCCCAACGTTAAGTTGTGTGTTGCCAAACAGAAAAGGCTAGTTATCTCCCTTGTTTTTCTGATAACGTTCGTAAAAGGCTACAGATGTAAATACTTTGATGTAAAGAATAATCCTACAAAGTTTCAATCACATCCGATGAACTTTGTCAAAGATATAAAATGTCTAATTTTTCCTTTGACGCTGACCTGTGACCTTGAAAAAGGTCAAAGGTCAACGAAACCATCGTTAAAGTGTAGAGGTCATTGGAGGTCACGACTAAACAAAATATGAGCCGGATCGCTTTGATAGTTTCCGAGAAAAGTCCAACGTTAAGGTGGTGTCTACGGACGGCCGGCCGGCCGGCCGGCCGGACAGACTAACACTGACCGATTACATAGAGTCACTTTTTCTCAAGTGACTCAAAAATGTTGTGTGCAGTGGTACATGTGGTGCCTTGCTCCGAGTGTGAAGTGGTGCATGCGGTGCCTTGCTCTGAGTGTGACGTGGTGCATTGATCTGAGTGTGAAGTGGTGCATGTGGTGCCTTGCTCCGAGTGTGAAGTGGTGCATTGCTCTGAGTGTGAAGTGGTGCATTGCTCTGAGTGTGAAGTGGTGCATTGCTCTGAGTGTGAAGTGGTGCCTTGCTGAGTGTAAAGTGGTGCCTTGCTCTGGGTGTGAAGTGGTGCATTGCTCCGAGTGTGAAGTGGTGCATGTGGTGCCTTGCTCTGAGTGTGAAGTGGTGCATTGCTCTGAGTGTGAAGTGGTGCCGTGCTATGAGTGTGAAGTGGTGCCTTGCTCTGAGTGTGAAGTGGTGCCTTGCTCTAAGTGTGAAGTGGTGCATGTGGTGCCTTGCTCTAAGTGTGAAGTGGTGCATGTGTTGCCTTGCTCTGAGTGTGAAGTGGTGCCTTACTCTGAGTGTGAAGTAGTGTATGTGGTGCCTTGCTCTGAGTGTAAAGTGGTGCATGTGGTGTCTTGCTCTGAGTGTGAAGTGGTGCCTTGCTCTGAGTGTGAAGTGGTGCATGTGGTGCCTGGGTCTCACCATCTGGCGGATGCGGTGGAAGGACTTGCCGTGGAAGCTGAAGGCCTGTTCAAACAGCACCTTGTCCTCCACTGTCCACTCGTCGGGGAACGGCGTGAAGTTGGCCAGGTCCGACAGCGCTCGGTCCACGTTGTGCTTGTGCCAGAACAACATGCCCAGCGCCTGCACACACATGTATTAGGTTACCTTGTGCCAGAACAACATGCCCAGCGCCTGCACATACATGTATTAGGTTACCTTGTGCCAGAACAACATGCCCAGCGCCTGCACACACATGTATTAGGTTATACTTGTAGTATAGAGTGGAGTGGGGGCGGGGGGGGTTCTGTTCAAAATGTCCACCCTCTAGGTACTTATGTGACCCTCCACCACGAAATGAGTCGCATGTCACCTCGCGCGGTTCTGCGCTAGGCTTGATTATAAGTCCGGAGAGTGTATGGTAACAGCGTGAGGGTCACCTTAGCCACAGGCTTATAACTCAAAGAGTTTTCGCTCTTTTCTAAAACGGTTTTCACCACTGGATAGGGCATGAAAAACTCTTTAGGAAAATTTAAAAATATGAAAATCATGCAAATGTGACATGTGACTCATTCCGTGGTGGAGGGTCACATATGACATGTATTAGGTTATACTTGTAGTATAGAGTGGAGTGGGGGGGGGGGGGGGGGGGGGGGAGGGGGTGTGTGTGTTTCTGTTCAAAATGTCCACCCTCCAGGTACATATGACATGTATTAGGTTATACTTGTAGTATAGAGTGCAGTGGGGGTGTGTTTCTGTTCAAAATGTCCACCATCTAGGTACCTATGACATTGTATTAGGTTATACTTGTAGTATAGAGTGCAGTGGGGGGGTGTTTCTGTTCAAAATGTCCCCCCTCTAGGTACCTATTAAATTTTTGTTTGTTTGTAATGCTTGCATGTTATTTCTTACGAGGAAACTTTTTATATGTAAAATGTTGAATTTTAATGTCTAATGTAAAGCGCCACGAGACTGCCATTTGGCGGTGAACAGCGCTAAAAAAGAATGTTTATTATGTGTTAAAGGACGACCTGGGGGGATACATGACACTATTAATTTTGCGCAAGTTTGTGATTTCTGCTGAGACACTTGCGCTGCAATGCCGGGTAAACAAAGCAATTCTCGAGTCATTAACATTCAGTTTACATTCAAAATACTGTATGAGCATGTGTTCTTTGTTTGTGGTTAGTTTCCAAGTTCTATTCTTGCAAGGCACTTGCACGCAGACGAACGCTTGTGTGTCATAGAAACAAGTGCATTTTCGTTCATTGTTTTTGTTTTTCGACTGGAAAAATACCCCAGGGCCAGCAAAGTGCATCAACACCAAGCACCACCCCCCCCCCCCCCCCCCCCTTACCTGTCAGCATCCCCCTTACTTCTGTACCTGTCAAGAATTCTCACCTGTTCTGTGTTGTAGCCATGTTTCTCCTTGGCAATATGGATGTACTCGTCAACTGCAAGTAGAGAAACATTGCGTTTACACTTTGATACCATCTCTGGGCTGATTTTCACAAAACTGTCTAATACTGAACTTCTTTTTTTTAAGCTAGCCAGCACCTATCCTCAACCTCGTTCCACTGTATCGCGACTAAAAAACTTTACACACACAAAAAGAAGTCAATACGGAATTCCGTAAAATACAGAAGAAAAATCACCCATGCCATCTCCACGTAGCCCCAGCAGCCAGTTGGCTCGCCCACATGGCATCATCGCACACCTCTCTTCTTTCAGCCCGGCCTCAACTAAAGTGACTTAAGTCCTGAGTACTTCAATTAAAATGTTTATAAATGTGTAGTACACACATTCACAGTGCCTTCACTGGGTCCTGATTTGGCCTAAATGGTCCGCTGGACCCATTAAGCAACAGTTAACTAACTAACTAACAGTGCCTTCATCAAAGATGCCATGTAAACGGGTCAGCTGTGTTGTTTAATCGAATCACAGAAAACTGCCGTCTCTTATTTCACTGTGTTACGCTTGCCATTGCCAATGCGTGAACGCTAACATAAATTGCGTCACATGATTTCCAGCAGACAACCATATCGGACAGGCCATGCAGGGAGTGGTCTGCCCCTAGACTGCAAAATGACTTTATAACTGTCAAACAAGTCAAGGAAGGTAACTGCAGCCAACTCTCCCAAAACATTTCACTATGTGAAAATGAAATTTACACCTTAGATGTACAGCTATTCATATTTAAGTCCCTGCATCACTTAAACTCATGTGGGGCTCGTTTTCTGGTACTGAGTGCCCAAAGCACTGAAACTTTTCTGTATAAAATGCTGTTAGATTTGCCTTTAACTAAATTCTTTTCTGATGTTTAATTTAGACGTCAAGAAAGAAGTTATACATTTAATCAGCTGAGTGTGAACAAACAATCATTTTACACTGTACAGGTCTGCAAGTGCAAACACTTCAACACAACTGTACCTCAACACTTCAACACAACTGTACCTCAACACTTCAACACAACTGTACCTCAACACAACTGTACCACAACACTTCAACACAACTGTACCTCAACACTTCAACACAACTGTACCACAACACTTCAACACAACTGTACCTCAACACTTCAACACAACTGTACCACAACACTTCAACACAACTGTACCTCAACACTTCAACACAACTGTACCTCAACACTTCAACACAACTGTACCACAACACTTCAACACAACTGTACCTCAACACTTCAACACAACTGTACCTCAACACTTCAACACAACTGTACCTCAACACTTCAACACAACTGTACCACAACACTTCAACACAACTGTACCTCAACACTTCAACACAACTGTACCACAACACTTCAACACAACTGTACCTCAACACAACTGTACCACAACACTTCAACACAACTGTACCTCAACACTTCAACACAACTGTACCTCAACACTTCAACACAACTGTACCTCAACACTTCAACACAACTGTACCTCAACACTTCAACACAACTGTACCACAACACTTCAACACAACTGTACCTCAACACTTCAACACAACTGTACCTCAACACTTCAACACAACTGTACCTCAACACTTCAACACAACTGTACCACAACACTTCAACACAAACGTATGGTAACACTTCAACACAACTGTACCGTAACACTTCAACACAACTGTACAACAACACTTCAACACAACTGTACCACAACACTTCAACACAAACGTACCGTAACACTTGAACACAACTGTACCATAATCTTCCTCACCTTTTGCATCAGGCAGTTCAGGACTGGGAGCCCATACCAGCATTGCCCCAGCGTTACTGTCAAACTTTTGATCTGCAGAGAAACTTTTTATTGGTTTTTTTTTGGGTAAAGAGCAACTGAGAATATCAGAATCTAATGATGTTCATAAATTACAATGACAGTTGACACAAATGTGAACAGGATGAAGATCTATCCCTGTTGTGTTACAGTGCAACACTGTCAGAGTCAGACTCATTATGTTACAGTGCAACACTGTCAGTCAGACTCATTGTGTTACAGTGCAACACTGTCAGTCAGACTCATTGTGTTACAGTGCAACACTGTCAGTCAGACTCATTGTGTTACAGTGCAACACTGTCAGAGTCAGACTCATTGTGTTACAGTGCAACACTGTCAGTCAGACTCATTGTGTTACAGTGCAACACTGTCAGTCAGACTCATTGTGTTACAGTGCAACACTGTCAGTCAGACTCATTGTGTTACAGTGCAACACTGTCAGACTCATTGTGTTACAGTGCAACACTGTCAGTCAGACTCATTGTGTTACAGTGCAACACTGTCCTGTCAGTCAGACTCATTGTGTTACAGTGCAACACTGTCAGTCAGACTCATTGTGTTACAGTGCAACACTGTCAGTCAGACTCATTGTGTTACAGTGCAACACTGTCAGGGTCACTCATTGTGTTACAGTGCAACACTGTCAGTCAGACTCATTGTGTTACAGTGCAACACTGTCAGTCAGACTCATTGTGTTACAGTGCAACACTGTCAGAGTCAGACTCATTGTGTTACAGTGCAACACTGTCAGTCAGACTCATTGTGTTACAGTGCAACACTGTCAGTCAGACTCATTGTGTTACAGTGCAACACTGTCAGGGTCACTCATTGTGTGACAGTGCAACACTGTCAGAGTCAGACTCATTGTGTTAGAGTGCAACACTGTCAGAGTCAGACTCATTGTGTTAGAGTGCAACACTGTCAGAGTCAGACTCATTGTGTTACACTTTACAGTTCAACACTGTCAGAGTCAGACTCATTGTGTTACAGTGCAACACTGTCAGAGTCAGACTCATTGTGTTACACTTTACAGTGCAACACTGTCAGAGTCAGACTCATTGTGTTACACTTTACAGTTCAACACTGTCAGAGTCAGGCTCATTGTGTTACACTTTACAGTTCAACACTGTCAGAGTCAGACTCATGTGAGGAGAAACTTGTGGATGTTATGACACTCTAATATCTACAAAGATGCAGTAATCTAAAATATATATATAATAATTCATTAACATGTTTGTAGAGGTTTCGCAACTGTGCTTAATATTGGGAGCATGCCCAGTATGTGAAAAAGGAATGGAATTCATGTAGCACTTGAAATTAATATCCTATGAAATAATGAATCAATTATAAATATAGATATTCAATTAACCAAACAAGACTCAAGAAGCGATATAATCTGTCAGCTTGAAACTAAAAGATCAACACTAAAAAACAAGGGAATAGTTATTAGTTAATTACGAAGACTAGTAAAGGCTTGGCTAGCTGAAACCCAAAGATCGAGACAGGTCACGCTGGTCTCCGCGAAGCATGCGAACATAAAACCAATTTTTCTTAATTTTGAGCACATTTTCAGAGTAGGTAAACATGACAATCTATATTAGTTTTGGATTCAAGAAATGATAAAGAATACAATATCATTTTATAATCAGTTATCAAAATTTCATTTTATTTCTAATTAAACTGTTTTTCTTGTTAATGAAAAATGTATTAATTAATTTTTGAGCTTTCAAGCTAAAATGCAATCTCAAAGCCCCTTGGGTAAAAGACTGTTTGACCAAAATTTCAATCAAATTTATTAAAAAAAATTAGTTTGCCACAGTGCCGCCTCAACTTCTTTAAAAAGCCGAATATCAAGGATATAAATTTATCTGGAAGAATTCACATGCAAAGTTTCACTTCATGAAGATCGATCCAGTAGTTTATTGTGAATTGCTCTACACACATCATAACAATCATCTCAATTCCCAGTCTATCAGCTTGGAAAATTAAAAACGTTAATTAGCTTATTCATTAAAGTTGTCTTAAAAACTAAATTTTCACTACCAGTTCAAAAATGATTTCATTGTATTCACTAATTCAGCTATTCTTTATCTTCTCCTGAATCTAAAAAATAACCCTATATATATATATTTATATTTATGCTATGTTCAGATAAAAAAAACAAGCTCAGAAAGTTTTCAAAAAACCAAAAATCCCGCTTTCCTTTTTAAGTACAAGCACTGAGTGAGAGAGAATGTGTGCGGGCGCACGCGCATGAGAGAAAGATAGTCAGAATTTAATGAAGTTATGGCATGTGCCATTTATCTCTCTGGTTTACCAATTTCACAACAACGAACTTTCCATACATAAGTTTGCGGGTTTCGCTAACCAGGTTTTACTTTTAGTAATCTTGACGATGACTGATCCCACTCCATGTGTTCAGAGTAGATCTTTTAATTCAGGCAGAATTCAGGCAGTAATTCAAATGTTTTGATATTGCTTGACGCAACTTGTTCACATCTAGCTTGGACAAAAGAGGGACTTATCTACTAATACTACTATCACTAAAGAATAAACAAAGACTTCTTGGAGAGAGAGAGAGAGAGAGAGAGAGAGAGAGAGAGAGAGAGAGAGAGAGAGAGAGAGAGAGAGAGAGAGAGAGAGAAAGTGGGGGGGGGGGGGGGGGGGGGGGAAGAGAGACACAAGCAAATGCATGGCATTGTCAACTGATCTCTTATATTTTTCTTTTATTTCACTGTTTAGAAAACAACAAGGCTTACTGTTTTAACAGATATAAATCTTTGTGCTGAAAAGAGTAAAACAATATTTTTTCTTAGAGCTCTAACAATAACTTACTTAAGTTACTAACATCCCTTTCCTTATAAATCAGTCTCTCTTTATTTGAATTTGAAAGTCGGATTGAAACTTGCAATTTTAACCAGCATATTTGTCACACAAATACTTTTGCAAAATTTATAAACAAAGAAAAGCTATCAAATAACAAATGCAAAGCAACCTACCTGGATTGTAACCTGGGATTTCAGCTTGATATTCCTCACCAATCCTCATTCCATTGTCTGAAAACAAACAGATATTGCTAACTGATAAATGCCTGCTGTCATAAAAGAGAAACGATAAAACAAGTATGATTTTTTTTTTTTTTAAAAGAGTTAACAAAAAAATAAGACCATGATGTTTTATGCTCTGCCTTGTGTAATACTCCTGCGTACAGAAGAGCGTGTCACGTAAAGTATGGTTGCCTGTTCTGCCTACCTTGATCCGAATCTGATCCTTCACTGTTATCCTCAGAATGCGGACTAGCACCTCGTGAGCGGCGACCGTTGCGAAAATCGTCAGAATTTTTATCCGCCATGACCATTCCTACCCTTTTCCCAAAACCTCAGATTTTTGCCGAAAGTAGTTTGTAGAAATAACTCGCCTAGCCGTACGCCGACTTAGCGCGTGTACGCTGTGAATCGAGCCTTCGATACACAGCACTGCCAAAAGACTATGCGTTCGCTACAAAATATAGTCCACTCTTTTTATTTATATCTATAGTTTACATCCATCTGAAAACTAATTATTTGAAAGTTGAGTCTCCCAACAATAAAGAATACCAATTCACAAACAATCTACAAAGGAAACACTTTTTCAAAGGAGACCAAAGATTTTAAGGATTAATGCGCTCCAACGAGCGGTACTTATTTTACAATATTTTACATTGCGCACGCTAAATAGCAAGAATAAATGAAATGTGCTTTTTGACTTTATGTGAATATTATGTCTCAGTGAATATTCATTTGAAGTATTTGTGGACTCCCGACTGCTACATAGATCTGGAGCGCTGATTGAATTTAAGCAACTACCCCTAGCACAAAAGCAAACCACTGTCACACAGTGTTGGGTCAGAAAATATCCTGTGTTAAAAACAAAACAACACGGAACAAAAACTGAATTTTTTCAAGGTGATCAGCCTGAAAAAATAAAATCTTATCCTCGGACAGACATCAAAATGCTTCCCATGTTGATGTTTGCGTTTCTTGGCTGATACATGGGCCGTAATCGCCCCATAACCGGAACTATGATTTTCTGAGCTATAGAGGAGCCCAAAAATGTGGCCAAATCGGTGCACCATACCTGATATTTTAGGATTTTATCCCTTTTCTCTGTTTTGGGTGCACTTTATTGTTTTAAACTGATTAAATATCAAGCAATTAGACACTTTCTGCTTTTGGCCAGTAGCTGTTATCAATACATCATTGTGATGATATGGATGGGTGCAATTACAACTCACGAAAGAAAGAGGCCCTGTAGAGGAGAGAACAGCAATTTTCAATTCATTACCATTTTGCGGTTTTATAATAAAAAGGGGTACATATCACGGTAACCGTTAAAATGTACAGTCCTAATTCAGCAGTTGGAAATAGTATCTCTTGTTAAAGGTTAAGAAGTATGCTCAAACTGGTTTTCCTAATAGAGGATTATTTCCCTTGGAGAGCCTCACTATCCGTGGACAACTGAAAACGGTTTATGGTGATTCAGATCCTGGGGAAAGAAGCAATCCTATTGTTGATGTGTGTTCAATAACGTGTGCGAAAAGATTCTGGAAAGTCACACTTTAAAAGCGAAAAAAACGTGTAATGAAATCAAAAAGTCGTGTCCCCGTCGTCTAAACGAAAGCGGACCGTGGCTGCCGCACGTCGTCAGTCAGTCAACGGCTACGCCGGCACTCATGAGAAAAATACCACGCTCTCTATTGCTATCTACTGAATTTCAAAAAGAACACTGATTATGATATAGTGTTTTTCGGAGAAGTTTTCTTACCTCGCTGCTAAATGAATATATATACACCAAAAGATCATGCTGAGGTGATATGCTCGATGAAAGACATGGGAGGTAAGCATGGTCTACTAGGTTTCAAGAATCAAGCAGTGGTATTTCCCCTTGCTCGCTATACCGGGCTGGCCTTCCAGCACACAGACTATGATGCATGGTGCGCTGTACTGACGAGGCCATACCTCACGCCGGGGGAAGTGTTACAGCAGAAAAATCGCCGTGTGTTACGGCAGCATTCTGCAGTCCGGTAGTCAACCAGGTTTCGAGCGCGAAAGGTGTGTAACTTCCAAACTAATAATTACTGTGGCCGCTTAATTATCGAAGCCAGCAAAGTGTGTTTGTTCTCAGCGGATTTAGCGAATAACGCACAAACACCCACTGGGAACTGAAGCGTACACCACGTGTTTTGAAGAGGCCCGGGTACAGAACCGTATCCCAATATTTGCAGGTACTCTTAGAAAAGGCCTTACTGTGCAGCAGTACATCATAGTACAGATGAATTACACAACATAGGGGAAATATGGTACAATATTATAAATGTATAATTGGTTAGGCGTGCAAGAAAATTGCGACCAAATTCGATTTTCAGCGATTGTTATTGACAATAGACATTTGATCTTTTCATGTGCATGCCAGGTGAAACTATTTGCAAGAAAAATTCTAGATCAGTATGAATTACAAGTGCGATATTATGTTACAGAGGGCAGGGAATCAAAAACTGATGTATGATAACACGACGGTGCACAACCGATGTGTAATGAAACCCGTTCATATTTGTTTGCAAGCTGTCATAAACTTTGGCAATAACATTATTAAACGAATAAAATGAGTGCCGGCTGCCGTACACGAAACAGTCAGCAGTCGTAACAGAAAAGCGGGGCGGCCGTATCAGTGCACCGTAACTGCTAGCACAGCGACGAGTACTGACCTAAAAAATACACATGCCTTTTTCCTCAGCCGATGACACAAACATACAGTACTTGCATATTGGGACACTGCTATTGATGCATTTCAGTTACAATACATCACATTACCTGATCAAATGACCATTGTTGCTTCAAGCCTCTTGTAATCTCCACCATTTAAAACAAATTCCCCAAATCGAACAATATCAACAAACACGACGCTGTCACAAATCTAAAACAGAAGCCTCAAAACTGATGATTAAACCCATAACATGTTAATCCTCATGCAATCATGAATCCGCTGAGAACAAAATTAACTTTGCTGGCTTCGATAATTACGCCACAGTAATTATTAGTTTGGAAGTTACACACCTTTCGCGCTCGAAACCTGGTTGACTACCGGACTGCAAAATGCTGCTGTAACACACGGCGATTTTTCTGCCGTAACACTTCCCCCGGCGTGATACCTGTAGTTTAAATCATTTGACCATTTATCGTATCATCGCCGATTACAAAGTTAAGTATGCTGCTTTCATAAAAATGTAGTTAAACTGGCGTAATAGGCCTACAACTGACGCGCACGATGAAGTCCGGGCCTGAGTGCCGAGCACGGTTCAGGCCGGGACTAACGCCGGATGGTAATGTGCTAAACTGCGAGGGTAAACATGTCACGTAATTTGTGAAAAGTTCTTGAATAGAAGCCGACTCCGTAACCGCCGGGAAGATAGTAACCGTACTGGTTGCCAAGGGTTACGTAAGTTGTGCAAGCAGGAGTCAGAGGTTACGCGGCATGTCAACCGGGCTTGGTTCCACGTGCGAGACTGAGCCGCAAAACTAGGCAAGTAAGTTAAGGGTCTGCAGGTCACGTAGTGTGGCATTTTCCTTACGGATTCGGCCTTCCATTCAAGAACTTTTTACACCTTGTTTTTTACTACCTATTTTATTCATGTTTTTATTACTTAGTTAGTGGAAGAATCTTTTGTAATGTATGTGTGATGGTGTATGCTTTTAATTAAAGGCATACTAACGCACTCCCGTGTTTACAAAGTGTAGTTTGCCCACAATCGATGTCAAACGCACCATAAGACCATATAATGACGATACGTCACCATGCGCGGACCATAATACATGCATTACAGCTTGTTCTAGCCTCTGAAAAAGTGAGGATGTCAACAAAGCCGCGGTGTTCTCTCCCTTGCATCAACGTTACATGTGTTGCCAAATCTATAAATAGGACGATCCAGATCAAAATGAAAATTCAAATATCTCAACATTTAAGGGGTCCAAGACCACAATATTTTGCAGGGAACTTAATTTAGTCTGTCTCCAGCTGTTGGTAAAGCAATTAGCGTGTATAGTCATCGAGTACATATGGCTTTAAGCGTTGTTGACTATGAATGTAGATGTAAATGCTTGTATAACTGTGTTTTAATTTTAAATGTGTCAAGCGCAAAGAGCATAATTGTAAAGTTATGATGTTGCGCTATATAAATGCTCATTTATTATTATTATTATTATTACAAGAGTGTCAGGCCCCCGCACTGACTTACTACTGACATGAGTCATCACTCCTTTGAGTCCCTTGCGGCACTATGAACCGCTTAACTTGACGACTCTCTCCTCACCAGCGTTGTATTGCGCAATGCCACATGTGGCTTGAGGCTGAGTAAACGTTAACCACGAGTGGCTTAAACCTTCTTGTCAGTTCGACTGACTGTTCCACATTGATGTTCTCTCTATCATTATTGGCCGGACTTAACATATAAAGATAATTCGTAGACAGGGTCTGACATTTGTTTACTCAAAATGTCATAAGAATTTGATTGACAAATGCGGTCCATACATTGCCACCAAACCTTCTTTAACGTCATCAAACGTCTGGGGTTAGTTAGTCTGTAAGTGGAAACTGTACAGGTTTCATAAACATCTATCCTGTAGTTTTCCACACACACACACACACACAGCCTCTCGATTCCGAGTCTGCCGGAAAGAGAACAGCTCAAAATGCCAGTTCTTCATAACACACAAAACTTTAATAAATAACACGCCAACAAGCTCAAGGCAAATACAAAAAGACTACGGCCATGAACGATCACAGTTACAAATTTGTTCTAACTTTCAATAAATAGATAAATAGATCAGCAACTGAGCACTGGTGTATTTTCCTCTCACTACACCTGTAGCCAACTCAGTGACAGGTCAAGAGCCGTGAAGAGGCTACGTGGTTGGAGATGTCAAACTGTGTGAAGTTGGTAGGGAGCTAGGTCCACGTTTACTCACTCAGTCGCGTCAATATCACAACTAGTTAAGTCAGACAGTCAACAGAGAGCAGTCACCAAGGACTCGATCAGCGTTTAGCAGGTGTTCACTAGCGCAGTCAACAAGAACACACTGAGCGTTCAGCAGGTGTTCAATCCTTCCAGCGCACGAGACAGGCAGTCGACAGAGCAAGGAACTAGCCCACCCCAACCGACAAGCAACTAGCGCAGTCAACAAGAAAACAATGAGCGTTCAGCAGGTGTTCAATCCTTCCCAGGCAGTGCACGAGATGAAACAATAAGCCCAGCCAGCAGACGGCAAGCAACAAGTCCAGGTCACAGCCGGGGAATCATCAGCATTCAGCCGGTGTTCACTCCTTACCAGTGCACGAGATGAAACAATAAGCCCAGCCGACAGACGGCAAGCAACAAGTCCAGGTCACAGGGAATCATCAGCATTCAGCAGGTGTTCACTCCTTACCAGTGCACCAGATGAAACAATAAGCCCAGCCAACAGACGGCAAGCAACAAGTCAAGGTCACAGGGAATCAGCATTCAGTACATGTTCACTCAGGCCGCTTTCCCAGTGCACGAGATGAAACAATAAGCCAGACGGCAAGCAACAAGTCAAGGTCACAAGGAATCAGCATTCAGCAGGTGTTCACTCCTCCCAGGGGACGCGGCGTGGGACCACGTGGTCGCTATGACAAAGATTGGGCGCTTGGTGCGTGGGGGCTAGCCAGGCGTCTTCCACGAACAGGGAATCGTCGTCTGCATCCACTGACCCCGGCTGGACGTCGTCTGCAGGCACACACTGCTCGCCGGGCCGGACCCGGGGCACACTGGTCAACTGCTCGGCTGTGTCATCAGGGATCACTAGGATGTCGTCACGGCCCCGCATGGCCACGTCATCCTCGCCCTCCACGTCATGGGCACTGACAAAAGCGGCAAGGTGATCCACTGAGCTGTCGGGGCCGAGCAGGAGCACATGTTTTTGACCAGCGGGTCGTGACGTTGAGCGAGCAGGGGGAAGCGCGCCGTCAGCAGCAGGCAGGTGTCGTGCAGCAGAAGTGAGCGCCGTGCCGCGTGATGACTGTGCCTCACCAGCCCTCCAGGAGCGGGCAAGGTAGGTGATGTAAGCATTGGCACTGCACTGGGCGTCCGCCCGTCCCACGGCGTCAGCCGGCGAGTTGGGAGCATTGGCACTGCACTGGGCGCCCGCCCGTCCCACGGCATCAGCCGGCGAGTTGGGAGGGACGGGCCTGTGAGTCTCGGGAGAACAAGTGCTGCAACTTCCTGACGACTTCATTCCCTGCCCAGCTTGTGAGCTGGACTGCCTTTCACCTTGGGGGTCAGGCGGAGATTGCCACACATTGTTCAAGTCGTCCAGCGTTTCATTGCAGAGCAGACGGTCGCCGTCAGTGGGTGTGTGGGTACAGGTTGGGGGCGAGGGGCACGCGTACAGGTGAGTCCAGCGGATGGTCTGCACACAGCGCAGGTCTCTGAGCACGACAGTCTCCAGTCTCCGGGGACCCGCCCTCCTCACGCCGGCCATCCCGCGCTGAAACACACACAACGTCTGTCTGTAGGATAACTGTACTTTTCACATTTATTATAATCATTAATAGACAGTCTCCAGTTCTGAAACACACACACAACGTCTGACTGTAGGATACCGGTGTACGTGTCACGTTCATTATGATCGTAATTCGACAGTCTCCACAAACCTTGTTCTCTGGTGCACTGAGGAGCATGCAACAACTGCGACCTACAGGATGCAACTTGCCCTCGAGAAGGTTGCAGCTTGGGCAGACAACTGGTGTGTAACCATCAACAGAGACAAGACAACAGCTACTCTCTTCACACTCTCTGCCAAAGTACAACCTGGAAGACTGACGTTGGGTGACACGCCACTGAAGTTTGAAGACCAACAAACTTACCTCGGAGTCACATATGACAAACGCATGACATGGAAACATCACATCATGAATGCGGTAGCAAAAGCCAGAAGAAAACTGAACATCATGAGGAAACTGGCAGGATCACAATGGGGCGCAAACGAAAAGATCCTCAAGACAGTGTACCAGGGGACCGTACGACCTCACCTTGAGTACGGATCTAGCTCTTGGGTGACAGCAGCCAAGACGCACCTTCAAGCCCTAGAGAAAGTCCAAAATCAAGCGCTGAGAATCATCACAGGCGCTATGAAGACAACCTCAATAGACAAGATGCAACAGGTGACCGGCATACCTCCACTCAGCAAGAGAAGAGAATGCAAAGCGATGGTACAAGACATCAAGTACCAGTGCATTCAAGACCACCAAATGAATGCAAGGATGAAGCAGCTCTCTTCTGGCAGGCTGAAGAGATTTATTCATTTATAAAGGAGATTTCTATAGGCATAACTAAAAGCACTAACCGAGACGGTTGGCCTAGTGGTAAGGCGTCCGCCCCGTGATCGGGAGGTCGTGGGTTCGAACCCAGGCCGGGTCATACCTAAGACTTTAAAATTGGCAATCTAGTGGCTGCTCCGCCTGGCGTCTGGCATTATGGGGTTAGTGCTAGGACTGGTTGGTCCGGTAATGTGACTGGGTGAGACATGAAGCCTGTGCTGCGACTTCTGTCTTGTGTGTGGCGCACGTTATATGTCAAAGCAGCACCGCTGATAGTATGGCCCTTCGTGGTCGGCTGGGCGTTAAGCAAACAAACAAACAAACTAAAAGCACTATGCGCTTTGCGACTGAGACACGGGCCCTGAAGAGAGAACACCAAGCAAAGATGCCTGAACTGGTTACCCATCACACTTCTCCCTAGAAGAACCACCCTGGAAAAACAACCTTGAAAACGTGTCCATCCAGACCACAGTTCCTCATCTCACAACAAAAGATGAACAGAGCGATGTGCAGAAGAAATATCTGACACTTGCCATGCTCGACGAAAGATACCCCCAAGAAGCATGGATGCGGGTCTTTACAGATGGGTCCGCCACAGACGCCGTCAAGAGAGGAGGAGCTGGTGTCTACATCCAACACCCCAGTGGAGAGTGGCAAGCAGAGGCTATACCAACTGGCCTCCACTGCACCAACTACAGAGCAGAGGTAGAAGCGCTTATCCACGCAGCCAATACCATCAGCAGCAAGGTCAATCCCGACACCCAAGTTGTCTTCCTGACTGATGCCTTGTGTGTGCTGCAATTAGCAGTCAACAACAACAAACTGCCTCAACTTACAACACTTCATAACATCAAGTGTCTGAAGACTGTATTGCAGTGGGTCCCCTCACACTGCGGGATAGAGGGGAACGAACAAGCGGATAAAATGGCCAAACTGGGTGCGGAGGACTGACGATAGGATAACGGTGTACTATACTTGATACATTCATTATGATCACTTGTTATGTCAAGCTTTATAGTGTGTGGAGTTTGTGAACACTGACCAAGAGGGCTAGAAGTGGTATTAAGTTTCACATCTCATGGGCCATTGTCTAAAAGTGTTTACAAAAATCCTCGCAAATGTTTGCCGGGACGTTTAAAATCTTAGTCAATTAGTAAAAGTTGATTTTCTCTTTTTTAAATTTGTATTTATTCATTTATTTTTCTTTTCTTTTCAGTATCCAATGAAAATCTAAAGTAAAGCCAGTTTTCCCCCCGAATATAGAAACACTAGAAAATTTTATTCCTTGAAAAATATTATTGTGTTGCAGTGTTTTTCCCAGGGCTTCCGTCATTTACGCATACTTTTTTTTAATCTGACGCATTGTTCTGACGCCAGGCCGGTCGAATGTGCGAAGTTTTGACACGGGGATGTCCGATAGTTTTGACACGTGGGATGTCCGATAGTTTTGACACGTGGGATGTCCGATAGTTTTGACACGTGGAATGTCCGATAGTTTTGACACGTGGGATGTCCGATAGTTTTGACACGTGGGATGTCTTCTGACATAGCAATTTTGCAGCCCGGAAATGTTGACCGATATAATAAATTGTGAACCCAGGTCCAATTAACTGACCTATTGTCCTCTGTGTCCATGTCTGTGTTGTAAATGCTTTTATTGATAATAAAGTTATTCAAGACTTGATTATGTCTATTTTTATCATATATGTGGATGACAGAAAAAGATATACATTTATTGTCTACTTAATTTAATTGCGAGGCAACCTATATTGTACATGATGTGTACACAATTTATATACTGTACCGGCAGCACAGCTACGGTCAAAACCGTTGCAAAACACAAACCACACTACCGTTAGGGGTCTTACAGAATTAACAAAATTCCAAAACTCCAACAAAAATTTGGAATTGGGTGGGTGGGTTAGCCATCAATTTGGAATCTTGATTTTTTTTGGAAACTCAACAAAATATTATTTTGCAACCTTTCCCGCGCCTGTAGTGAGTGACAATCCTTGGTATCATTAATACAACGTTCAAAGAAAGGGTAAACAGTGTTCAGTATCATGTCAACTTGCTAAAATAAGAAATGTGAATACCCCCCGCGGGTTAGGGGGAGTTCCATATTGGTTGGGACGAGAAAGAATTTGCCCGATGCTCCCCAGCATGTCGTAAGAGGCGACTAACGGATTCTGTTTCTCCTTTTACCCTTGTTAAGTGTTTCTTGTATAGAATATAGTCAATTTTTGTAAAGATTTTAGTCAAGCAGTATGTAAGAAATGTTAAGTCCTTTGTACTGGAAACTTGCATTCTCCCAGTAAGGTAATATATTGTACTACGTTGCAAGCCCCTGGAGCAAATTTTTGATTAGTGCTTTTGTGAACAAGAAACAATTGACAAGTGGCTCTATCCCATCTCCCCCTTTCCCCCGTCGCGATATAACCTTCGTGGTTGAAAACGACGTTAAACACCAAATAAAGAAAGAAAGAAATGTGAATATAAAGCAGTGGCTGAAGGTTGAGAGGGAAGAGAATAAAAGACAGCAATTGAACTGTACTCACCACTAAACGTCCATTTACGGTAGTGGCGAGTACAGTTCAATTGCTCTCTGTTATTAAAATAAGAAACCCGAGTTTAATAATGTTCACTACATGGTGTATGTGTGGCCGGTGGATTTGGACAACTTTTCCCGCATAGACGAATATCAAACCACTGAAAATGTCGACTTCAGAATTAGAGTGCATCTTTCAAACACCATCTTCTCGGTATGAATCCTTCGTCAATATGTACTGCCAACTTCACAAAAAGTCGTCGAGACAAGATCGGTTCAAGGCAGCACAGGCCGAGTCGATTGCTGCAAAGAAATGTGGCTGTGTTGACGCTGTGTTTGACGCCATGGACAAGGAAATCAAGACGACAGTCGACCCAGACACCCAGAGGAATAAGTTCCGTGATTTCTTCACAGTAAAGAAAACAACGACTACTGCCGAGTGCTGGTAGGTTTTCTCTTCCAATCCCACTCGTCAACAGACCATCTGAGGTTCGGGGCGATCCCAGAAAGAAGCCAGCCATTATTGATGCCACCAAATGTGCCCATCTTTACAGCTTCTTGGACGACATCGGTGTTGATGCTGCAAAACTCCTGACTCCAGATGTCACAACTGCACAGAACGAAATGCGCACGTGGCAAGCGTGAGTCTGACCGTGACATCGACGGTACTCCACCAGCCAAAAAGACCAAATACTACACCACCTGCAGAGTTTGTGACAAGACTTTCCCCAGCCCACACTACCTCAACAAGCATAAGACAGAAACTGGACATAGTTTTTTCCCAGAGGCCATCTTGTCTGCACTCTGAATCTGTTGTTGGTGCTTGTGTGGACGCTCATGCAGAGCAGTACATTAGTCCTGTGCTTCTTTTGGGTGGGTGGGTGGGAGAAAGGGGGAGACTCTAGTCGGTTGTGCAAATAGTATTTAACCATGGGTGTGAATGTGAGTGTGGACGTGGCGGATATCTGATTTACTGCAACATTCAAAACAAAATCATGTGCTTTTGCATTTTGGAAATAAATTCTATTGATTGATTGATATTGATAAAAAGCAGTAGCAAGCGATTCCATTTTTTTTTTTTTGGAATGGGGGGTGGGTGGGTGTGTTCTGTTGATTCCAAATTTTTTTTGGAGTTTTGGAATTTTTTTAATTCTGTAAGACCCCTTAGGCTTTTTTCTCTCTTTCTTTTTAACGTTGACTGGTAATCGAGACGAGGTACGTGTGACCCCCCCGCGGGTTAGGGGGAGTCCCATATTGGTTGGGACTAGAAAGAATTTACCCGATGCTACCCAGCATGTCGTAAGAGGCGACTAACGGTTCTGTTTCTTCTCTTCTTTTGTCTTATTTCTGCCTTACCAGTCCTTTCACCTATATTTCCTTCCAAGAAAACTCTCCCTACTATTCCCTGCAGTTTTCCAATTCTTTTCTTGTTGTCTTATTTCTACCTGACTGGATCCATCACCTTTATTTCACTTACCAAAAGTCTTCTTTTCCACATCCTTATTTCTCTGCACCCCGCATGTCGTATGAGGCGACTAACGGATTCTGTTTCTCCTTTAACCCTTGTTAAGTGGTTCTTGTATAGAATATAGTCAATGTTTGTAAAGATTTTAGTCAAGCAGTATGTAAGAAATGTTTAGT
Source organism: Littorina saxatilis (assembly GCF_037325665.1). Classification (NCBI taxonomy): domain Eukaryota; kingdom Metazoa; phylum Mollusca; class Gastropoda; order Littorinimorpha; family Littorinidae; genus Littorina; species Littorina saxatilis. The sequence goes on from NC_090261.1 coordinate 63,001,489, forward strand.
CCTTTGTACTGGAAACTTGCATTCTCCCAGTAAGGTCATATATTGTACTACGTTGCAAGCCCCTGGAGCAATTTTTTGATTAGTGCTTTTGTGAACAAGAAACACTTAACAAGTGGCTCTATCCCATCTCCCCCCTTTCCCCTATCCCATCTCCCCCTTTCCCTCGTCGCGATATAACCTTCGTGGTTGAAAACGACGTTAAACACCAAATAAAGAAAGAAAGAGACGAGGGTGTGGTGTATATGTTCTGCGCGAAGTTAGAATCCGGTTCCATTCTAGAATGGACCGGGTCCAAGTTGGAATTCTAACCCTGCGCAAGTACAGGGGTGCCATTCTAGAATGGTACCCTTGTTGCTGGTCCATTCATCGCGAGAGTGAATAAAGGGGGCCGTAATGTTTGTAGGTAAGACAGAGTTGTCTTCCCTTGAATTATCTCCACCTGCACCTTCCCTTTGATAAAATGGGGCTGATTTGTCTACCCCTGAAAAAAATCCTTTGGCGATCTTGCGATGTCATGTCATGTCAAGAAAGTTGACACTCCTGAGTACGCAATAAACAAAGGCAGACCATAGCAAGGGGGACTACCAGGGCGGTAATGTTTGCAGGGCAGTTGTTTTTGTGATGAGAGCCGGTTGCGGCCGCTTGCAATGTCAGCGCTGTCTCCCTCTCGGAAATGTCCGGTTTTTTGACAATTTTTTTGACAGACAGACAGACAGACGGTCAGACCGACTAACCGACAGACAGACCAACAGAAGGACAGAGTGAGTTATAGAGCTGTTGTCACAGGTTTAAAAAAAAGTTGACATTAACAAAAACAGAAATCAACAACAACTTTTGTCTGGTTTTATAATATTATGGGAAAACATTGAAAGCAATTCATAGTAGTAGTACTACCACAACAAATACTCTCAAAGGGGAATTCCATGCCTAAAAGTTTGACAGTTTTTATTTAATCTATCAGAATCCCTACCTTCCAAACTGTGATATGCCCACGTTTCAAACTCCTACAACCCTGCATTACTACTACACAAAAGAACAAAGTTCCAAGAATTATATCCTGGTGCACATTTATTTGTAGAGGAAGTACCAATCATTCAAGAGAGTTCACTTGATTTACAAATGGATTGGAGGTCTGTCATTTCCAAGCAACTGAATTGTAGCTTAAAATCAGTGAATACCCTTTATTTCTGACCAAGCCTCATTGCAATGACAGTCAATTAATTTTTCTCTCCAAAATCACAACATTATACCATGTCATACTTTCAAATAACCTCTAATTGCCCTTGAAAAAAATACAGGCTCCTGACGTTCTCAGTGCCCAGTGACGGCAGAGATTGACGAATTGCAATTCAACCGTGTAGCAAGATGACACCACTTGAGCCAGAGGTCAACTAATGATTAGTAATGACATTCCAATTCACAGCATCTTGATTGACAAGCTTGATTTTCCGTAATAACTGTGGAAAGTCAGAATTTTCAAAAATTTTCCCTGAAAAGCATAAATACTCGAAGCTCAGCGTTCACAAATGAATCAAATGAAAGAATGAAATCGATGATTAGATGCCACAAGACCTTATGTCGAAATACAAACGCCAGTTATGGGATGATATGTCATTTTGGAGAAAACAGAGACGATTTTCTACAGAAACTAGCCTCGCCTTTGCCGATTTTCGTGGGGCCCACCGCAGCCAATTGCTTTCGTTGTGGTCGGCGCTCATAACGAGGGGTTTGCTATGGCTGCGAGTCTTGTGGTCAAAGCAGCACCTGATAGAACGTTAAAGCTAGTTAAAAAAAATAAAATAAAAATAAAAAAAAGCCTTTCCCTCGCTCAAACTGTATAGTCATATTATATATCGATACAAAGCTAAAGACTTTATCTTCACAATTCAGAAGACCAACTTCATGTATATGAATAAGATTAAAAGTTACAAGCGAGATCGGCAAAACACTGTCAGTCCGGAAATTTCCGTTCGTAGCGATCAGTGCTGAGTGTCTCTCAAAATCGTAATCACTTTCAGAACATCACAATCCCAATTCACGATGTCTTTGAGTAAAGTGTAAAAAACCCGAGAAAAAAACCCCAACCAAACACACAAAAAACAAAAACAAACAGAAAATCCACATTTGTGGCTTTGGCTGTGTGATAGTCTAACTGAAATGACTATTCCAACTTGGACCCAAATTCCAACCTTGCGCACGGCCGATTCTAGAATGGACCAGCAACAAGGGTACCATTCTAGAATGGCACCCCTGTACTTGCGCAGGGTTAGAATTCCAACTTGGACCCGGTCCATTCTAGAATGGAACCGGATTCTAACTTCGCGCAGAACATATGCATGAATATAAATGCATGTGCTCTGACCTTCAACGTACTCTTAGCGCATAACCACTTCATGTCCCAAATAGAAACTTATTCTGGGGACACAAATAGAAACTTTACTACTTCAACGTATTCGCTGGTTCGAATCCGGGTCGGGACGGACACGGGTCAACTTTATGTGCAGACCCAGAGACGGTATCCATCTCCCACCCCCGTGTCACCACAATGGCACGTTAAAGATCTTGGTCATTCTACCATAAGTGCAGATGGCTGATACCACCTAAACACGCATACATCAAAAGCCGTGAGGGCGTAAAAACTCGAATCGTATAAACCAATTCATGTCCAATATAGGCAATTAAGACCTGACGGACAATAAGCCCCTTAAAATTTACTTTTTTTTTTTTTTTTTTTCAACGTATTCCTTCTGGTGAGATTATCCGTTGTTCGTCACCACGGAGTTTCGATGGCTCGTCGACTGTACTAGCCTCGCGCAATACTGCCGTGTCCGTCCGGACTTGTATGAAGGAAAAACACTGCCAGTGGCCACATAATTAATTTCAGATGAAACACCAACTTGTGCTGCAGAAAAATGGCGAAATCTGTGTCCAGAAAGTGCCCGACACTTAATCTGCACGTGTGTGCTGCACAAACCTCTTCCATTTTCACAAGAGACTCGGATTGTTATGAGGGAACATGACTGTGCTAGGTAAAGCTTGGGGACACTGACGAGTCAGTTGTTGCAGATTGCGGCTGCACTCCACCGAGACATTCTTTTCGGGCATACAGTGGTGACTTTTCTGTATGGAAATCACGCTGGTACAGTGGTAGAATCAACACAAAAACTTGTGACGTCACAGTGAACCTGACGTCACAGTGAACCAAAAACCACGTGACCACACATTGACCCCAGCTGGCTTGTCTTGGTTAGCCCCGCACAAACAAATCTTCAACTTCAACAACAACAATTTTTTTTCAATTTTTGGCTCACGTAAGTGTAGCCTATGCGATCATAACTTTGTCTGTCTGTGCGTGCGTGCGTGCGTGCGTGCGTGCGTGCGTATGTGCGTGTGTATGTCTGTGGTAGAAACTCTAACATTTTGAAGACGTCACATTACATTGACGTCACATTATGACGTAAGAGGGTTAGACGTCACGCGAAGGAAGTACTGAAAGTCTCGCTCATTATTATTTTGAGCGCGCCGAGACTAGTTGGCAGTCGTGTCCCTGTGTAAGTAGGCTACATCAGACAGACAGATCTATAGATCTAGTGTCTCGCTTTCTTGCACAGTTTCACCTATTCTCTTTCTGTGTGTGTGTGTGTGTGTGTGTGTGTGTGTGTGTGTGTGTGTGTGTGTGTGTGTGTGTGTATGTGTGACGGAGTGATTGAGTTTGTGTTACTGTTTGTCGATTTCTTACGTGAGCCTTGATGGCTTCGCCTCTTGTCTTAAATATTTTTCCTGAGATGTTTGTAACATTTGGCATTCGATATTCAAGTTTTTGGAGGTACTTCAAAACCTTGGACTTTTCCTAACATTTACTGTCAAAACTTGACTAAATGTAAAAATGGGGAGTAAAAATTTTGTGGAGGGAGTAATTTTTTCGTGCCTTGGGGAGTTCTTTTTTTGTACGGAAGGTGTACTCGCAGGAAGAATTTCGTACGAAATTTGTACTCCGGAGTAAATTTTTCGTGGAGTAAAAATTTCATGTTACACCGTCACTGATCTTGGCCCTGCCGTCATATTACGATTCTCGGCCTCGTTGATCTTGTATTTTATAAACAAAAAAACACCCGCTTCGATAGTACTGATGAGCGACCTTGGGTACCTTACATTCATGGGGCCAAATTTATCCAACCAATTCAGTTTTGGCTCACGTAAGTGTAGCCTATGCGATGCTAACTTTTGTCTGTCTGTGCGTGCGTGCGTGTGTGTGTGATAGAAACTTTAACATTTCCGAGTCTATGGATAAAGCTCGCATAAGAAGATTACGTCTCGGTCAAAAGTGTTTGACGTGTGTGATAGAAACTTTAACATTTGAAGACGTCACATTATGACGTAAGAGGGTTAGACGTCACGCGAAGGAATTACTGAAAGTCTCGGTCATTGTTATTGTGAGCGGGCCGAGACTAGTTGGCAGATCTAGTGTCTCGCTTCAGTTCTTGCACAGTTTCACCTATGGCTATGCTTACTGTGTGTGTGTGTGTGTGTGTGTGTGTATGTGTGACGGAGTGATTGAGTTTGTGTTACTGTTTGTCGATTTCTTACGTGAGCCTTGAAGGCTTCGCCTCTTGTTTTAATTAAACTTAGAAATTTGATTCATCCTAAAATGTTTCCCTTCTCATTCAAGGGACGTAACCACTCGATCGGTACACGTTTTTGAAGAAATCGATTTTTTTGGCGGTGAAATCTATTTAAATTTCACCACCAATTTTCTTCACATGCAAAAAACTGACATGCTTTTTGTCCTTAAATAATTTCACTTAATTAATTTTACCAGGAAACAACATTTCAGTCTCGAGTATAAATCGAGGGGGTAATATGACGGCAGGGCGAAGATGACGGCGTCACTACTGACTCGACTGACGGGCTTCACCGCGGACTGGACTGAAGCCGGACCGTGACCGTGCACTGCCGCGGCTGAGCCTGTTGAGCAACAAGATATAAATGTCAATTTAAAATGTCGAATGTTATGTTATACCTTCTTGACTTGACTGTTAGTTGTTGTTTTTCCTTGGAACGTCATTCATTTGAATCTTCTTCAAAGCCAGACAATTTGAAAAATGGCGCCAACGACTGACTTGACCCAAAACTTGAAGTTAAAAGGTCAAGTCAGTTCCGGAATGTTTATTTTTATATATAAGAAGATTAAAAATGTATTAGCAATAAAATTCTTCACGAGACTACGTTTACATGCAAGAATTCTTACATGTATTGATGTGGGATAAGGGTAATGAACGAAGTTCTCGCGAGACTGAAAGAGAGTCGATTTGCAAATGGCGGCGGCGAGTGTGGTGGAAGGCGAAAAACCGACAGATTTGTGCTTTCCTTTTTAACTTCTGGTTGTGGTGAGCATTGTTGGCTTCATCGTGCTTGCTAGAGCAGTATTATCGACATATATATATCCATGCGCTGTCTTTGTCCCTTTTGTGAGATTTGTATCAGTAATTGCGTTAAATACAAATTAGGCCTACATACGACTAGACCATGATTGAATTTTTAATTTTGAAGTCCAATCAAATGTTCTTCCAGTTTCACCCCACGTATGGTCTGCTGCATGGTAAAGTCCTGATTCACAGTTCACTCACTTGTTCATAGATGTGCCTGTCGAATTAACTTCTCCAATCTGATCATGTCTATCGGAAGCACGCACTTTTCACTTAAAAACCATCAAGAATACAGGCTAAATATGCAGAATTATGGTCTTAGCTTTTTCTCTCTCATCTTAAACAGCCTCACATTTTCCATCTATTCGATGTGCACTGCAGCTATAACAGTATCAGTCATGCATAAATTGCGTCTTGGTATTTTTTGGTTGTTATGCATCAGAAACAAAAAACGCTGACTATCTGAAATAACCTGCTTGTTGATGGTGTATGTGCAGGTGATCTGTTGCGTCAAGATGTGGCACGAGGCGCGGAGACAGGAGAAGAAAATCCGGGGCCTCATGGTGGACTTTAAAAAGAGAGCGGACCGAAGGCGAGAGTACTATGAAAAAATTGTAAGTTTGCTTTTACACCATTATTTTTGTGTGCTGTTGATGTTTTCAGCTTTACACCACACTTTTTGACTCACCTGAGCAATCAGGAGAGCCGTCGTAATGTAATGAGCAGTGTTAGGCTGTTAGGAAACGCTACCGTTGCTGAGCTTTGGTTCAGTTTTGTGTGTTGCATGTAGTTGACTTATTTGTACTTTGTGGGAAAGTACCGATATTATATTTTGTAAACACAATATTTATGCTTGGACGAGAATGCAGGTGAACTTTCTAGTCCTGTCAAAACAAGTTGTTTACCATGCTGTTTTAGTCGTGAGTTCGTGGCGTTCGTTCGGATTAAGTGCGTCGGCACCTTTGATGCACGTCACTATTCTAGTTCATAGACGGTTCGTATATAATGTAGTTGTATCATGTTCGGTCTGGAATATTCTCGAGATTGAGTATTTACTATATATGCCAGCGCGATTTGAATGTAAAAAAGCTTCTATTTGAGTTCTGCTACGTTGTGCAGTTGTATGTATTGAATGCGGGAACCAGGGAAACCAACCTGCCAAGGGACAAACTGAGTCCGCACCATCATCCAATGAAGGGCAGAACATAACGTGTTTCCTTTGCAATGCCAAGGGCCACCGAGTCGCCAACTGTCCCCAAAAGAAAAATAACGGACATGTCAATGACAAAGCGCAAGAACATCGACGGAGATATTACGACAACAAGAGGCAAACGAGTGGCTCGAACCAACAAGTATGTGCGAGCAGCGTCATACTCCCAAGGGCTGCCGAGCAAGTGGCTACACCATCGGACGTGGAAGAATGTATATCTGATGGCCAGCTTCTACTCGCCAATGGCAAGTCAATCTCTGTCGTCGCCAGCGCAGCTGTGTCAGTGTCGAACATGCCCGTGTCGAAGGGATTTGTTGAGAAGCAGGAAGTGACTGTTCTCAGAGATTCGGGCTGCAATGGAGTCATTGTCAAAGAGGATCTGGTGCCAACAGAGAAGTTCACTGGTGACTTCAAGTGGACGCTCATGGCTGACAGCAAATGCGTGAGGGCACCAGTGGCAAAGATCCAGATAGATACTCCATACTTCACCGGAGAAGTTGAGGCCGTCTGCCTGAAGAAGCCCTTGTACGATCTATTAATTGGGAACATTGGGGGTGCGAGACGTCCTGATGACCCTGATGTCGAATGGAGAATGGGCGCAGCTCAGCCTGCTGTTGAGGAGGAAGACCCACTGCCATTCGCGAATGAAGATATCAGCGAACTGTTACGAGATGACAGAGCAACTGTGCATCGCCGCGTCCAGCCGCAGGTTGTAAGCACTGTGACGACCAGAGCCCAGGCGAAGAAGGACAAAACAACTACGCCACTCAGGGTCACCAACAGTTCTGCAACTGCTGTCGTGGACAGGGATCGGCTGATTCAGCTACAGGAAGCTGATTTGACCTTGACAAAGTACAGGAGTCGTCCTGTCAAGGTGATGACTAAGGGCGAAGGCACTGTGCACTTTGAAGTAAAGGCCAAGATCCTGTACAGAGTGTTCCAGCACCCGAGAGTCAACGGTGGGAAGCCATTACGTCAAGTTCTGGTGCCTCAACCACTTAGGCGCCAGGTGATGGAGGTGGCCCACGACTCTATTATGGGAGGTCACCTGGGTGTCAAGAAGACATCGGACAGAATCCAGGCAGTACATGCCGCAGCAATGGTGGAAGAACCAGCCGAACTAGACGAGTTCGACGGTGAGGAACTACTGGAGTTGGGAGACCTCCACAAGAAAGAGGGAGTGGATGACGTCAAGTTAGGACCTGACCTGACAGAAGACCAGCAGAAGGAGCTGCATGATTTTATGGGCGACTTCACCCATAGGTTCTCTGATGTTCCAGGCTCTACGTCTTTGGTCGAACATGAAGTCCACCTCACATCTGACGTTCCTGTTCGCTCAAAACCATACCCTATCCCGTTTCAGGCTCGGGAATCCTTGAAGAAGGACATCGACAACATGTTGAAGATGGGGGTCATCCGTGAGTCATCATCCCCTTACTCATCTCCCGTTGTTGTTGTCAAGAAGAAAGACGGTACAAACAGGGTATGCATTGACTTCAGGAAAGTGAATAAGATCACCGTGTTTGATCCTGAACCAATGCCGACGGCAACTGATCTATTCCGACAGTTAACCGGCAGTAAGATCTTCTCAAAGATCGATCTCAGCAAGGGATATTGGCAAATTCCTGTGCGCGAAGAGGACATACCAAAGACCGCCTTTGCAACTCCAGACGGAACGTATGAGTGCCTGCGGATGCCTTTTGGCATGGTGAACAGTGGTGCTACCCTTACGAGGGGAATGCGAAAAATGCTCAAAGGAATGAAGAATGTTGTGTACTACTGGGATGATCTGCTAGTCCACACGGAGACCTTTGCGGAACATCTGGAGACTTTGAGGGAACTGTTTTCCCGCCTGACAAAAGCTAATCTGACCGTGAGACCCAGCAAGTGCATTTTGGGGACCGACAACGTTGACTTTATAGGTCATTCACTGAAGGAAGGTCAAAAGAGGCTTTTGTTGGAAAACGTCACCAAGATCCTCAATGCGCCACGTCCTGAAACCAAGAAGCAGGTGCGATCCTTCCTTGGATTGGCTGGGTACTACAGAGAGTTCATTCCAAACTTCGCCGCCATAACGGCGCCTTTGTCGGACATGACCCGAAAAGGATGCCCCAACCGAATACTCTGGGGACCAGCTCAGGAGAAGGCATACCAGACCGTGCGCGACCTGATGTCACGAGACCCGGTGCTACGCCTTCCTGATACTGCCAAAGAGTTCATCTTGCGTACAGACGCATCGGACGAAGGGATCGGCGCCATGCTGATGCAAGAGCATGGAGGTAAACCGTTTCCAGTCAGCTATGCCAGCAAGAAGCTGTCAGGAGCCGAGAAGAACTACTCGACCATGGAGAAAGAGTGTTTAGCCATCGTGTGGGGAATCAAGAAATTTGAACTCTACCTCCAAGGGGTGAAATTCGTGCTTCAGACTGATCACAAACCCCTCACCTACCTGAACTCTGCGAAGTTTGTGAATAATCGTATCATGAGGTGGGTGATGTACTTGCAGAACTTTGATATGCGAGTGGAATCGATCAAAGGTTCAGACAATGTTGGAGCAGATTTTCTCAGCCGAGTATGTGAGTAAAACTGTGTTCATTCTCCAACAGACTAATGTACATACCTGGATTTCAATCTGTTATGTATACATAGTATGTGTACAGGTAGCGTTTCAATGATTGAAAGAAATTAGGTAAATTTCTTCTTGTGTTGGGGGTAATGTTAGGAAACGCTACCGTTGCTGAGCTTTGGTTCAGTTTTGTGTGTTGCATGTAGTTGACTTATTTGTACTTTGTGGGAAAGTACTGATATTATATTTTGTAAACACAATATTTATGCTTGGACGAGAATGCAGGTGAACTTTCTAGTCCTGTCAAAACAAGTTGTTTACCATGCTGTTTTAGTCGTGAGTTCGTGGCGTTCGTTCGGATTAAGTGCGTCGGCACCTTTGATGCACGTCACTATTCTAGTTCATAGACGGTTCGTATATAATGTAGTTGTATCATGTTCGGTCTGGAATATTCTCGAGATTGAGTATTTACTATATATGCCAGCGCGATTTGAATGTAAAAAAGCTTCTATTTGAGTTCTGCTACGTTGTGCAGTTGTATGTATTGAATGCTGAATAAATCCTCGAACTCAATTTGACGAGTTGTTTTCTGCTGCTGCGAAGACGGGCGACGTAGAATAAAAGAACACAACTATACGACATTTGAGAACTTGTGGCAATCTCAAGTGTCGTGTAACATAGGCCCATTGGCTAACCATAGGCCCAGTGAAATTGAACACTTTATCTGTACATATTTATTATGATATAATATGCGTGTGGAAGGAGTGTGAAGTTTGGATGCATACACCATAACAAAATCCTGTGCTTTGCATTTGGTAAATAAACTGTTTGACTTGACTTGACTAGACTAAAGACTTGACATTGGGGTTTTCTCACATGTTAATTGTTATTATACCTAGAGGTCTGAAAGTATCCACACTGGTTGGCCTTTGTTGAGTTACAGGGTTCTGCCAGGGTTGAGTTTGAGGGGGGGAAAAAAAGGAAAATAGACAATTTTTCTTATAGGTTTTTAACTTTGAAGCTTAACACACTTTTAGGGTTTGATGACCAGATCTGCTTCATAGTGATCACACTGTTGAATGTAGTATTCCGGTGTAGTTGTTAATGTTATGGCCACTTACGTGCAAGGGTTGAAATCGAGTTAACATCGCCTTATCAAATGATCAGTGTGACTATTGTTGCTCTTATTTATTTTATTTTTTAAATGTGTAAAACTGTGGTTGCAGAAACTTGACCCGACGCAGTTTTTGCGAGTGTATGGTCGACCGTACAAGGTGAACTATGACCCAGCGGTGGCTCTGGCAGCAGAGAGTCCTCAAAGCATGTGAGTGCTGTCACTTCCACTGTCCTGTGTGTTGTGCACTTTGCCTTGTCTTTACAGTAACGTGGTTAAACACACTTCCACTGTCCTGTGTGTGTAGTGCACTTTACCTTGTCTTTACGCTAAAACGGTTAAACACACTTCCACTATCCTGTTGTTTCATGCACTTTGCCTTATTTTTACAAATTACAGTAACATGCTTAACTATTGCAGGGGTGGGATTTTTTCCGTCCCTGACGGATTTCCGTCCCAGGAAGAATGTTGGAATTTTATATTTTTTTTAATACTTTTTTTGTTAATCCCTGTTCTTTACACTCCGTTCTGTGAACAGAAGGTCAACTACCTTTCACTGATTACACATTAACATGCTTCCATTTGAAACTTCGAGGTCTTCATCGGGGATTGACGCCCGACAAAAGCTAATTGAAGCCCGACGGAGCGAAGATGAAGACCGAGAAGTTTCAAATGGAAGCATGTTAATGTTATTGTAATTCAATCTGACGACGATCTCTTTCCTGCTTTCATGCGGTTGTAAACAGACAAAATTGGTTCTGTTCTGTTCACACACTACTTTCAGTCCACCTACCTGCAAGGGTCAAGTCCCAAGAAATATGTCTCTGTATTCCCATCGTATCACTTTGCTCCTGTTTTGTTTTCTTTCACACACATTTTCCCTTCTTTGTTGACGGGTTTCTGAACAGCAAACTCTAAAACAAATTCTTTTCATCACAAAAGCGATCTTTGGAATTGACTGACGTAGTCCGGAAGAATTCATGCATCAACTTACGTCACGTATTCGACGTCATCACTTCGCATACCTTATGGTCTCTGTGTTTCGTTGGCCTTCATATTTCCTACTTGTAAAATGACCCTCAAAGCTAACCGAGACTAGTTGAGGCTGTATCAATGCGCCTCGCCAGCAGGTTGTTAATGGATTTTTTAGCGAGTGGTTATCGACAATTAATGACCGGTAATTTTTAATGAGTTGGGGCATTCTGACCAATCACAGGATCTGTTTCATTAAAACGCAAACTTGATTGAATTACAATAACAAATTGACTATAATTATTGAGTGACATGTAGGGAGCAGCTATGTCAAGTCATCCAGGCGAATGTGGCATCTTATTTGCTATGTATTTGAAAACTCTGCTCACCCACAACTTTATATACCCCACTTGCAGGGATTCAGAGACCTTCAGTGGTGTGGTAGAAAAAATGTGCATTCCTAATCTGTGAACCAGTGGTATTTACCTTCTGATACATTGAGTCCTTTAGAAAGTTTGCAAGTGAAACACACTTAATTTAAACATATTTCTCTTTTAATTCAAGCTATGATTCAACAATGATTTTAGAATATAACTCCTGAAATGATGAATAGAAAAGCAGCATCAGAAGACTGTGTATAGCATTAGCAAGGGATATAACTCTTTCTGTTTTTGTCTAAACCTTCTTCTTTTATAACCTGAGCAGTAAGCCCTTTTGAAGGTGTTTAATTGAAACAAACTGACTTGAAACTTGTTTCTCATTTGGTTCAAGCTATGGTTCAACAATTATTTGAGAATAATTATACCACCTGCAATGATAAAAAACGCTCGCGCTGGACCCGAGTACTCTTCAGACTGGCTCGCTCCCCCAGTATGAACGTTTTTGTCTTGTGCACGTTTAAGACCAAGTGATTGATCTCTGTGAATTACAGGCATTCCCTTTGCTATATAAATACATTGCATGCGAGCCGAGGATGTGCGTGGTGACTGGCCTTTCTCTTTTATTTGATCACAGTGAAAATGCACACACACATTCACACACACACACACACTTTCTCTCCCTCTCTCCCTCTCTCTCTCTTTCTTACGCACACACACACACACACACACACGAGTACAGACACATGCACGCGCACGCGCACACACACAAAAACACACACACACACACAAACACATGCACACAGACACACACACAAACAGTAACACTAACACATGTGCTCAAAATGAACACACACACACACCGCGCAAGAGAAAAAGACTTTTGACCGTGACGTAATCTTTTTATGACGCTATATTTCTCGTCAATGTGTGACGAGTTCGGCTGTTCTGTGGCTCCGCGAATTCCTCCCACTGCCAAGTCGTTTTTTTGTGGTTCTTCTGTCTTCTGCGTTCGTGGGCTGAAACTCCCACGTACACTCATGTTTTTTGCACGAGTGGAATTTTACGTGTATGACCGTTTTTTACCCCGCCATTTAGGCAGCCATACGCCGCTTTCGGAGGAAGTTTTTTTGTGGTTTATTTCGCATTTAGGTCCCAGGTAACATTATGAAGTTTTAATACGATCAATCGGACCTATTATCAAGTTAGTGTATCAACTTTTGAACGAACTGCGCCCAGTAGTTTCCCAGCAATAAGCTGTAAAGTGGAGAAAGACAGACAGACACACAGACACACAATTAAAGTCTGCTGAGCCCTTGTACTAGCGTACTCGGGGATAAAATCATAAGCTACAAGTAAAAATGTGTTGTACAAGGGAGGTGACTGTTATTTTCTGTGTTTGCTTTGATGGCATGGAGATTTTCCTTTAATGCAGTAAACATTTGTTTTAAACAAAGACAAAAGTAAGTGATGAAATCAAATACCTTCAAGTTTACAAGATTTTTTAATTATGTGCATCTCCAATTTTAAGTTTTTGTTTAAGCCGCTTCTCCCCGCGGGTTAGGGGGAAGAATTTACCCGATGCTTCCCAGCATGTCGTAAGAGGCGACTAACGGATTCTGTTTCTCCTTTTACCCTTGTTAAGTGTTTCTTGTATAGAATATAGTCAATTTTTGTAAAGATTTTAGTCAAGCAGTATGTAAGAAATGTTAAGTCCTTTGTACTGGAAACTTGCATTCTCCCAGTAAGGTAATATATTGTACTACGTTGCAAGCCCCTGGAGCAAATTTTTGATTAGTGCTTTTGTGAACAAGAAACAATTGACAAGTGGCTCTATCACATCTCCCCCTTTCCCCGTCGCGATATAACCTTCGTGGTTGAAAACGACGTTAAACACCAAATAAAGAAAGAAAGAAAGTTTAAGCCGCTTCTAAAACCCTTCTTGAAATTTGTTTACCACTTGTTTTTGTAGACCCCCTAGCAAGAGTGATGCAACCAAACACCTTCAAGTATAGAGGTTTTTGATTTTGTGCATTCATCCCCTCCCCCCCCCCCCCCCCCCAAAAAAAACAAAACAAGTCGCGTAAGGCGAAATTACTACATTTAGTCAAGCTGTGGAACTCACAGAATGAAACGGAACGCACTGCATTTTTTCACAATGACCGTAGTCCGCCGCTTGTGCAAAACGGAGTGAAACTGACGAGCCTGTTCAGCGCGGTAGTGGTTTCGCTGTGCTGCGTAGCACGCTTTTCTGTACCTCTCTTCGTTTGAACTTTCTTAGCGTGTTTTTAATCCAAACATATCATATCTATATGTTTTGGGAATCGGGAACCGACAAGGAATAAGATGAAATTGTTTTAAAATCGATTTCGGAAATTTGATTTTGATCATAATTTTTATATTTTTAATTTTCAGACCTTGATCCGAATATAACATATTTATATGTTTTTGGAATCAGAAAATGATGAAGAATAAGATGAACGTAAATTTGGATCGTTTTATAAAAAAAATAATTTTAATTACAATTTTCAGATTTTTAATGACCAAAGTCATTAATTATTTTTAAGCCACCAAGCTGAAATGCAATACCGAAGTTCGGCCTTCGTCGAAGATTGCTTGGCCAAAATTTCAATCAATTTGATTGAAAAATGAAGGTGTGACAGTGCCGCCTCAACTTTTACAAAAAGCCGGATATGACGTCATCAATGACATTTATCGAAAAAATGAAAAAAACGTCCGGGGATATCATACCCAGGAACTCTCATGTCAAATTTCATAAAGATCGGTCCAGTAGTTTACTCTCAATCGCTCTACACACACACACGCACACACACACACACACACAGACACACATACACCACGACCCTCGTCTCGATTCCCCCTCTATGTTAAAGGCGAACATCGGCAGGCATTTTTCTCCTGGAGAGACCTAAACTTGAACCCGTTGTATCAGGGCTTGGTCGATTGATACATAAAACATTTCGCTGGTACCAGACACACACCGTCCTGAGAAAGGGGGAGCTAACAACCATCCTGAGAAAGAGAAACTATGTCTCTCCCTTCCTTTTTACATAGAGGGGGGAATCGAGACGAGGGTCGTGGTGTATGTGTGTGTAGAGCGATTCAGAGTAAACTACTAGACCGATCTGAATGAAAATTTTAATGCGAGTTCCTGGGTATGATATCCCCAGATAATTTTTCCATTTTTTCGATAAATGTCTTTGATGACGTCATATCTGGCTTTTTGTAAAAGTTGAGGCGGCACTGTCACACCCTCATTTTTCAATTCATGATTGAAATTTTGGCCAAGCAATCTTCGACAAAGGCCAGACTTCGGTATTGCATTTCAGCTTGGAGGCTTAAAAATTAATTATTGACTTTGGTCATTAAAAATCTGAAAATTGTAATTAAAATTATTTTTTTATAAAACGATCCAAAATTACGTTTATCGTATTCTTCATCATTTTCTGATTCCAAAAACATATAAATATGTTATATTCGGATTAAAAAGAAGCTCTGAAAAAAAAAATTATGATTAAAATTAAATTTTCAAAATCGATTTAAAAACAATTTCATCTTATTCCTTGTCCGTTCCTGATTCAAAAAGCATATAGATATGATATGTTTGGATTAAAAACACGTTCAGAGAGTAAAAAATAATAGAGATATAGACGAAAAGCGGGCTATCCTCCTCAGCGCAACCGCTACCGCGCTTTTCTGTATTGTTAATTTCACTGCCTTTGCCACGAGCGGTGGACAGACGATGCTACGAGTGTACGGTCTTGCGGAAAAAATGCTTTGCGTTCAGTTTCATTCTGTGAGTTCGACTGAGCTTGACTAAATGTTGTATTTTCGGCTTAAACAACTTGTTCTCTCTCTGTTGGCAGCGTGTAATGCAGCTGGTTATATATTAGAGTATTATTTTGTAAAGTGTGTACCAAAAGTTTGTCATGAGCTGCTTTAGCGTCTGTTTTGGGTGTGGGTTGGTTTGATATTTCCTCCTTGCAGATCAAATCTGCATTCATTTTTGATGTTGTGTCTTATTTTGTGAAAAGAAACATTCTTGTCATTTATTTATGTATAACTAATAACCGTCTCAGTTTAGCATTGGGAAAAATGTGTCGTAAGGAACAAACTGTCCATATAAGTACAGTAACCGTGAACATAGTCAAAATTTGACAGAAACATACAGGAAGTGCCTCCACATTTTCAAGTAAGCAGCACTTTGCTCAGACGAAAAGTAAAAAGAAAGGGGGAAAGCCAGTGTCAAGACGCACCATTCGAATTCAATTTGCTGCCATGGCCCAGTTTCGGTAGGCCACTGTAAATTGTTTAGGTATCATCTCATCTGTCCGAGGCAGGGGGCAAGTGGAGGTCTCTCCAGGAGAAAAATTCCTCCCGATGTTCGCCTTTAAAACATTTAGTCAAAACTTGACTAAATGTAAAAAGAAAAAAGTGTGTGCTGTTTTCAGTTTTTGAGTCACTTGAGAAAAAGTGACTCTATGTAATCGGTCAGTGTTAGTCTGTCCGGCCGGCCGTCCGGCCGGACAGCCGGCCCGGCCGTCCGTAGACACCACCTTAACGTTGGACTTTTCTCGGAAACTATCAAAGCGATCGGGCTCATATTTTGTTTAGTCGTGACCTCCAATGACCTCTACACTTTAACGATGGTTTCGTTGACCTTTGACCTTTTTCAAGGTCACAGGTCAGCGTCAAAGGAAAAATTAGACATTTTATATCTTTGACAAAGTTCATCGGATGTGATTGAAACTTTGTAGGATTATTCTTTACATCAAAGTATTTACATCTGTAGCCTTTTACGAACGTTATCAGAAAAACAAGGGAGATAACTAGCCTTTTCTGTTCGGCAACACACAACTTAACGTTGGGCTTTTCTCGGAAACTATAAAAGTGACCGGGCTCAAATTTTATGTGAACGTGACTCATTGTGTTGTGAATAGCAATTTCTTCCTGTCCATCTGATGCCTCATATAATATTCAGAACTGCGAAAGTGACTCGATCGAGCGTTTGCTCTTCTTGTAAAGCCAGGAGAGGCTCAAATAGCAACTCTTAAATTGCTAAAAATTCACTTTCAGCTGGTTAGTTACAAAAACCTTCAAGTTTACAATATTTTTGAGTCACTTGAGAAAATGTGACTCTATGTAATCGGTCAGTGTTAGTCTGTCCGGCCGGCCGTCCGTCCGGCCGGCCGTCCGTAGACACCACCTTAACGTTGGACTTTTCTCGGAAACTATCAAAGCGATCGGGCTCATATTTTGTTTAGTCGTGACCTCCAATGACCTCTACACTTTAACGATGGTTTCGTTGACCTTTGACCTTTTTCAAGGTCACAGGTCAGCGTCAAAGGAAAAATTAGACATTTTATATCTTTGACAAAGTTCATCGGATGTGATTGAAACTTTGTAGGATTATTCTTTACATCAAAGTATTTACATCTGTAGCCTTTTACGAACGTTATCAGAAAAACAAGGGAGATAACTAGCCTTTTCTGTTCGGCAACACACAACTTAACGTTGGGCTTTTCTCGGAAACTATAAAAGTGACCGGGCTCAAATTTTATGTGAACGTGACTCCCAGTGACCTCTACACTTTGACGTCTGCTTTGGTGACCTTTGACCTTTTTCAAGGTCACAGGTATGTCTTGAAGGAAAAAAATTGAAATATCATATCTCTGAAACTATTCATCGGATTTGATTCAAACTTTATAGGATTATTCTTTACATCAAATTATTTACATCTGTATTGTGTTGTGAATAGCAATTTCTTCCTGTCCATCTGATGCCTCATATAATATTCAGAACTGCGAAAGTGACTCGATCGAGCGTTTGCTCTTCTTGTTTACTTTTGTGCATCTCCAATTTTAAGATTTTGTTTAAGCTTACAGGAGCTTCTAAAAACCCTTCTTGAAATGTGTTTACCACTTGTTTTTGTAGACCCCCTAGCAAGAGTGATACAACCAAACATCTTCAAGTATAGAGGTTTTTGATTTTGTGCATCTCCCCCCCCCCCCCCCCCCCCCATTTGTTGTTGTTTGTTTGCTGTTGTCAGTTTTAAAGCCAGCAAAGGCTCAAATAGCCCCCTCATGAAATGCTAAAATTAATTTTCAGCTGGTCAGCTACAAAATCCTTCAAGTTTACAAGAAACGAGGTCAGCAAGAAGATACCTACCTTTCAACAATAATATCTCTTTATGAAAGCAGCAAGTTACTAATAGCACCACTCCTTCTTAAAGTAAACCCTTCAGAGAGATAGTACAGATAATTTCATCAGTTTTTATCAATTGGAAGGTCTTGAAAAGGTTATTAGAATGCCCCAAAATGACAAAATCCGACACTTTCAAAGTGGGACATTTGACACATAGCTACTTCATTGTTTTGTAAGAGCATGTAGGGATGTTGCTGCAAATTCATACCTATAGGACAAACAGACCTGTTTACCAGTACGATTTGGGCGTATTTTGTACGCCAAATTATTATCGGTACGCAAATACGCGACACACACACAAAATACGCCTTTGAAAAAGTCTACAATACGTTTTCCGGTGTTAGTGTGCTGATTACGGGATGGTACAACTGATACCGGTTTCGGTCGAAGGGAGATTACAATGACAGCGAGTCTTCAGCTGTGGAAACCTTGTTCAGTTGTTGGCACGTGCGATCGTCTGGACAATCGCGGCAAAATGAAGCGGAAAAATGTGCCAGTTTCGGATGACTGTACCAAATCTAAACAGCAGAAGCAGCAGATTTTCTTGGAGAAATATGAGAAAGAGCCAGGAATTGTGGAGTCTACTATGGGAAAAAGTCATGCACACTGCAAGTATTGTAAATCAGATTTCTCCGTTGGCCATGCTGGGAAATATGACATCGAACGACACTGCAGTTCCAAATCTCACCTGGACAAGGTTGCTGCAATGAAATCCGCTGAAAGCTGCCTAGGAATTATGAAGTTCATTCCCGCAAAGCAAATCCTGCCAGAAGAAAAGGCTGTAGTCCGTGCTGAAGCAATGTTTTCTGAGATGATTGTAAAAATGAACTTGCCACTGTCAACCGCAGATGTTATTTCACGAACTTCATCTTTTCATTATCAATCTGTTTGGAAGACACTGGTTATAATGCTATAAACTGACAGGTACAAGGTTGTCGTCACCAAGACTGAGACTGGTCTCAAAAACCGGGAAATCTTTAGATGATGCAGTTGTTTTTTTATTTCAAACCCTCGAAGTATTCTCCCTTAGCGGCTACACACAGTTTAAGTCGTTGGACCCAGTCAAGAAATGACCGTTTGAAGTCGTTTTTTGGCACCTGGTTCAGACACTGGAAAACAGCCGATCCGAGGGCTGATCGACTGTCAAATCGACGCCCAGCCAATTGTCTTTTCAGATGAGGAAACAAAAAAAAGTCACAGGGTGCAAGATCAGGAGAGTAGGGAGGATGTGGCAAAGTTTCAAAGTTTTCTTCCTCCAGGTACTCTTTCACCACCTTGGATTTGTGAGCAGGTGCGTTATCATGAAGTAATTTGATCCCTTTCAATCCTGTAGTTGGTCTGGCTCTCTTGTAGTAACGAACGATGCC
Organism: Littorina saxatilis; assembly: GCF_037325665.1. NCBI lineage: Eukaryota > Metazoa > Mollusca > Gastropoda > Littorinimorpha > Littorinidae > Littorina > Littorina saxatilis. Next base: position 63,020,746 of record NC_090261.1, read on the forward strand.
AGCAAGAACTTTTTCCTGGTAGTACAGCAGTCCCTCTCATGAACGGACACCCTTGGGCCATAGCAAAACTGTCCGTACATTGCAGGTGTCCGGTCACGGGAGGGGTGACCACACCACCCCCTCCCCCATACACTCACACAGAGACACACAAACAACAGGATTGAGTCTATATGCTAATCACTTCTTGTGGCTACTAAACAATAAACTCCTAATACTTCTTTAAACGTTCTGTAAAAATGATTTGCATGAAAAGTGTTGAAAAGAAGAGATAAAATAAATCCTCAAGGCAGTGAACACACTCACCATGCACTGACATACGAAAGCAGCCACACAAACACAGCACAGAGGAGCGTGTGCAGATGCTTTGCAAGAATAAGCTTGAAAACCATTTTGAATAAATAGCAGCAGATAGAGCTGCATGTCATAATCATGTAATTTATTTTCATCTTGTCTGGCTTTATTGACATGCATGCCGATCATGTGGCATGGCAGTGACTTTTCACTCTTCAGTCGGAAATACACTGTACATAACACAGCTCCCACTCTCCCTCACTATAAATGCCTACCCCAAGCCGTGACAACTGATGCTTGGAAATTGTGTGGAAGAGTACACCTCTCTATTTCTCTCCAATGCTCTTCCTGCTGACATGCAGTGACACCGGACACCCCACAGAGTTTAGCCAGCTACCCCTCCACCCCCCCCCTCCTTCTCTCTCTCACTCCCTCCAGCCTTGTACTGTTTGGGGCTGTGGCCAGAGAGGTCAGCTCCAACTGTTCACTCAGAGCAAAACCAGTTGACTGTGTCGTAACTTTTGACAAAGCAAGACAACTGAAGGGTTCACAGATTAGGCAACCGACTCACTGGTCAAGGCTGAGGGGAAACAAGAGTATCTTGTCAATGAAAGAGGTTACACACAGACACACGATGCTGAGAACTGTGGCCGGTTTTTCACTCTTTCTCTCAGGACCTTCATCGACTGTGGTTTCTGTTGTTTACGTCCAACAGACAAGAATAAAGAGCACAGTGCAGTTTCATGTTGGCATCTTCGCATGTACTCCACTCCTGACCAAAACTACCCCCCCCCCCCCCCTGATGGGTACAGGTGCACTCAAGTTACCAGTGACTGTCGTCACGCCATTGCGGCTGTGATCTTTGTACCAAGAGCCGGACTGCTCTGTTATCGATTTTGTTGTGGTGAAAATTTGACGATGGTCTGTCCGTACATTGGAGGTATGACCTGCTGTTGGGACCGAAAATGAGTGTCCGCGTCCACGTTTTGCAGGTGTCCGTTTAAGGGGGGGCAAATATAGAAGGAAAACACTCCGTGCCGAGCAAATGTGTCCGTACATGTCAGGTGTCCGCTCACGCCGGGGGCCGTACATTGCAGGGACTGCTGTACACCCCAGTGATGCTTCTGCCTTTTTCGCGTGGTTTTTGAAAAATGACGCCCTTTGTGTTATAAAATATTGTGTATAAAACCTTCTTGCCGGAGCGACTTTTTCGCACGATCCGAGGGGCATTGGCACCTTTTTTTTTATCCATGCTTTGTTTTGAGCTTTTCTTTTTGGCTCAAAGAAGTACACCCAAGTTTCGTCTCCAGTCACGATCTCGTCCAAGCGGTTTTGATCACATCCGTCGTATATCTTGAGTAGCCGTTGGGCAAACGTAACCCTACACCTCTTGTTCTCTTCAGTGAGGAAATGTGGTACCCATCGCGCGCACACCTTTGTGTATCCAAGTGTGTGTTTTAAAATTCTCAAGACAGATGACGACGAAATGTCCAGTGTTTCGGCGATAAAATGACTGCTCACTCGGGGATCTTCATCAACTAACCGTTGCACATGGGACACCATTTTATTGTCGGTTACAGGTGGTTTCTTCACTTTTCCCCTTGCATCTTCCACAGACGTTTTCCCTGTTGAGAAATGCTTTGCCCACCGAAAAACTGTCGCGCGAGATGGTGCTGTGCCTGGGCTTACAGTTCTCAGCTCTTCAAGTATGTCACCGGCCGTTTTACCAAGTGCCGTTCTTATTTTGATGTAGGATCGAAAATCCTTCTCTGAAAATGTGCTTTTTGCCGCCATTTTTTAGGCCAGTGTCTCTCGCTTACATGACTAAATACACTGTATCTTTACGAAAACACAACGGATCACAAAGAAATTATGCACAATAATACGTCATGTACCAATCTTGATAATGACGTCATTTGTTATAAATGTCGTCATTTGATTCTGTGCAAAAAAGACCAGTCTCAGTCTTGGTGACGACAAACTTGTAAATAACATTGTTTTATCCCTGTTGTATTGGAAGGAGTGAAATTCTGAAGGTGTTCACAAGACATGCTATTCTTACACAAACACGTTTGCACCCACGCGTACATTTTCCCTGGCCCATATGGCTTTGCTTGCAAAGTACACCAACTTTTTGAAAAATACACTCAACTTTTTGGGAAAGTACTCTTGCCTCGGGTTTAGGGTAAACAGGACTGGACAAATGTCCTAGCTCTTCAGCATCAACAGGACATTTGACCGCTTTCAGAAATTTCAATAGGACGTCAGAATTTTTTCATTTTCAAGAATGACGCTCGCCGTGTTCCCCACTGTTTTTGACCCTAATGTAGCACAGGGTGCGGTTGAATAGCCAAACGTGTTCAGCTTTTGTTGAACTTTGGCAGGCTTTATTTTTATTTTTCGGTGGCATAACTCAGTGTGCTTCGTCAAAATGTATCGAACTGAAAGCAAAAGCAGACGCAAGACTTAGTCAGTTGGAGTTGTCTTCCATACTCCTAACTTTAATGTGCTGCAGACGGGTGTCACCCAAACGTCATTCTTCGACCGTTTGTTACCGGTATACTTTTTTAATTTTGGTGCGCCCTATCGGCCCCCTGCGCCCAATGGGTGACTGGATTACAATTTTGTTTAAAAAGAAGGGGGTGCGCCTTATGCGCTGTAGCGCCTTGTAACCCGGAAAGTACGGTACTAATTTTGTCCAAAATTACATCTATTTTTAAAATAAGTGAACAATATGCTTTGAAACAAAATTTCATGTCTTGTTACGAGTGACACACAAATATGAGTATCTTAGTAATCAGAATAGAAATCCAACTAAGTTTGGATACCAAAACATTTACAATGCCATAAATACAACATAGCTTCTAAAAAATTTGCTCTGAAACTATTTTTGCGTTTGTGAGGAGAAAATTTTGACTTGGTATGTGTCAATCGTAACGGAAGACACAGTGGTTACGTCATTTGTTTAGTCCAGCAGTCTCAGCTATGTGAGCAATAGCAATATATCATTAGCTTACAATGCATGTATGTATAAAAATGTGATTTTGAGCCATTTAACACTTTTTATGAACAAAATATTAAGCATAGTACTGTGTTCTGCGTTACAGTTGACACACATAAATATCAAGCTTTGTCCTGGCATTATCAAAAAGGTATGCTACCAGTTATCTTTTAACTGTCAAAAACAGAATCCTAAAACAGTCAAAATGACTATTAAATTTTCAAAGCTCTGTTTGCATTCTGAATTTTGCATGTGAATGTCCCATTTCAAGGATCACCTTTTGGCACAGGCTCATATATATTATGCATGTCCAAAAAGCTTGTTTGTTCTAAAATTTACAAGTCAGGAGAGGCCACCTAAACCCTCCCGAAAATGCTAAAATTCATTTTCGGCTGGGGGCCCCCCTAGACCCCCCCAGCAAGGGCGCTGCCCCTGCACCCCGCCAGAGTCTTAGCGGCCCCTGGACCCCAGCCTTCCAAAATGTTCAGTCCTGGCAACATTTTGGGCTCCCAACCATGCTATTGTGAGAGGCACGCTAAAATTGTTAAACACACTTCCACTATCCTGTTGTGTCATGCACTTTGCCTTATTTTTTTTTTACAAATTACAGTAACATGCTTAACTATTGTGAGGAGGAAGGTATTATTATTAACATAAAATATCTGTGTGTGCAGATGAAACTGATTTTTTTTTACCCAATCTGCATACAGCTATAAAAGTCTGGCAGATATATATCAGACATTTTGTAATGTCCATAGTATCACCTTTTCCCTTGGACATTCAACTCTTGACTGTATGTTGTGTAATGTGATTGTGTGTGTTGATGACCAGGATGCCGTGGCAGGGGGACAGTAGCAATATGATTGACCGCTTTGACGTGAGAGCTCACCTTGACATCATCCCTGAGGCACCCAGCAGGACTCGTGACACTGAGTGAGTCTTTCTCCACCTTGTAGCCCCTTCTTTCTTCCTGTTTGTAGCATCACACACTGAGTGAGTCTTTCTTTGCCTTCCAGCCCCTTCTTTCTTCCTGTTTGTAGCATCACACACTGAGTGAGTCTTTCTCCGCCTTCCAGCCCCTTCTTTCTTCCTGTTTGTAGCATCACAGACTGAGTGAGTCTTTCTTTGCCTTCCAGCCCTTCTTTCTTCCTGTTTGTAGCATCACACACTGAGTGAGTCTTTCTTTGCCTTCCAGCCCCTTCTTTCTTCCTGTTAGTAGCATCACACACTGAGTGAGTCTTTCTTTGCCTTCCAGCCCCTTCTTTCTTCCTGTTTGTAGCAAAATACACTGAGTGAGTCTTTCTTTGCCTTCCAGCCCCTTCTTTCTTCCTGTTTGTAGCATCACACACTGAGTGAGTCTTTCTTTGCCTTCCAGCCCTTCTTTCTTCCTGTTTGTAGAATCACACACTGAGTGAGTCTTTCTTTGCCTTCCAGCCCCTTCTTTCTTCCTGTTTGTAGCATCACACACTGAGTGAGTCTTTCTTTGCCTTCCAGCCCCTTCTTTCTTCCTGTTTGTAGCATCACACACTGAGTGAGTCTTTCTTTGCCTTCCAGCCCCTTCTTTCTTCCTGTTTGTAGCATCACACACTGAGTGAGTCTTTCTTTGCCTTCCAGCCCCTTCTTTCTTCCTGTTAGTAGCATCACACACTGAGTGAGTCTTTCTTTGCCTTCCAGCCCCTTCTTTCTTCCTGCTTGTAGCATCACACACTGAGTGAGTCTTTCTTTGCCTTCCAGCCCCTTCTTTCTTCCTGTTTGTAGCATCACACACTGAGTGAGTCTTTCTTTGCCTTCCAGCCCCTTCTTTCTTCCTGTTTGTAGCATCACACACTGAGTGAGTCTTTCTTTGCCTTCCAGCCCCTTCTTTCTTCCTGTTAGTAGCATCACACACTGAGTGAGTCTTTCTTTGCCTTCCAGCCCCTTCTTTCTTCCTGTTTGTAGCATCACACACTGAGTGAGTCTTTCTTTGCCTTCCAGCCCCTTCTTTCTTCCTGTTTGTAGCATCACACACTGAGTGAGTCTTTCTTTGCCTTCCAGCCCCTTCTTTCTTCCTGTTTGTAGCATCACACACTGAGTGAGTCTTTCTCCGCCTTCCAGCCCCTTCTTTCTTCCTGTTTGTAGCATCACACACTGAGTGAGTCTTTCTGTGCCTTCCAGCCCCTTCTTTCTTCCTGTTTGTAGCATCACACACTGAGTGAGTCTTTCTCCGCCTTCCAGCCCCTTCTTTCTTCCTGTTTGTAGCATCACACACTGAGTGAGTCTTTCTTTGCCTTCCAGCCCCTTCTTTCTTCCTGTTTGTAGCATCACACACTGAGTGAGTCTTTCTCTGCCTTCCAGCCCCTTCTTTCTTCCTGTTTGTAGCATCACACACTGAGTGAGTCTTTCTCTGCCTTCCAGCCCCTTCTTTCTTCCTGTTTGTAGCATCACACACTGAGTGAGTCTTTCTTTGCCTTCTAGCCCCTTCTTTCTTCCTGTTTGTAGCATCACACACTGAGTGAGTCTTTCTTTGCCTTCCAGCCCCTTCTTTCTTCCTGTTTGTAGCATCACACACTGAGTGAGTCTTTCTCCGCCTTCCAGCCCCTTCTTTCTTCCTGTTTGTAGCATCACACACTGAGTGAGTCTTTCTTTGCCTTCCAGCCCCTTCTTTCTTCCTGTTTGTAGCATCACACACTGAGTGAGTCTTTCTCTGCCTTCCAGCCCCTTCTTTCTTCCTGTTTGTAGCATCACACACTGAGTGAGTCTTTCTCTGCCTTCCAGCCCCTTCTTTCTTCCTGTTTGTAGCATCACACACTGAGTGAGTCTTTCTTTGCCTTCTAGCCCCTTCTTTCTTCCTGTTTGTAGCATCACACACTGAGTGAGTCTTTCTCCGCCTTCTAGCCCCTTCTTTCTTCCTGTTAGTGGCATCACACACTGAGTGAGTCTTTCTTTGCCTTCCAGCCCCTTCTTTCTTCCTGTTTGTAGCATCACACACTGAGTGAGTCTTTCTCTGCCTTCCAGCCCCTTCTTTCTTCCTGTTTGTAGCATCATTCTTGAAACACTCAGCAACTACACATACAGTGTCAGTCTCTCCTCTGCTTTTCTCTCCACCTTACCCTCCTTCTTTTTTTCTGTTCTTGACATAACAGCTTTCCTTAAGCACCCGACACAACAAACGCTCTGACTGTGTTAGTCTCTCTCTCTCTCTCTGCTTTCTTCTGTCTCCCTTTGTTATTGACTCTGCATCATGCTCGAAGGACACACACTGTGTTAGTCTCTCTCTCTCTCTCTGCTTTCTCTGTTATATTATACATGTAGTTAGATGTTGCCATTGTGTCCCCAGACTGTCGAGAGAGTAGGAGGAGGAGGAGGAGAGACAGGCCAACTACGAGCGCTATGTCTGTTATATTATACATGTAGTTAGATGTTGCCATTGTGTCCCCAGACTGTCGAGAGAGGAGGAGGAGGAGGAGAGACAGGCCAACTACGAGCGCTATGTCTGTTATATTATACATGTAGTTAGATGTTGCCATTGTGTCCCCAGACTGTCGAGAGAGGAGGGGGAGGAGGAGAGACAGGCCAACTACGAGCGCTATGTCTGTTATATTATACATGTAGTTAGATGTTGCCATTGTGTCCCCAGACTGTCGAGAGAGTAGGAGGAGGAGGAGAGACAGGCCAACTACGAGCGCTATGTCTGTTATAATATACATGTAGTTAGATGTTGCCATTGTGTCCCCAGACTGTCGAGAGAGGAGGGGGAGGAGGAGAGACAGGCCAACTACGAGCGCTATGTCTGTTATATTATACATGTAGTTAGATGTTGCCATTGTGTCCCCAGACTGTCGAGAGAGGAGGAGGAGGAGGAGAGACAGGCCAACTACAGCGCTATGTCTGTTATATTATACATGTAGTTAGATGTTGCCATTGTGTCCCCAGACTGTCGAGAGAGGAGGAGGAGGAGGAGAGACAGGCCAACTACGAGCGCTATGTCTGTTATATTATACATGTAGTTAGATGTTGCCATTGTGTCCCCAGACTGTCGAGAGAGGAGGAGGAGAGACAGGCCAACTACGAGCGCTATGTCTGTTATATTATACATGTAGTTAGATGTTGCCATTGTGTCCCCAGACTGTCGAGAGAGGAGGAGGAGGAGGAGAGACAGGCCAACTACAGCGCTATGTCTGTTATAATATACATGTAGTTAGATGTTGCCATTGTGTCCCCAGACTGTCGAGAGAGGAGGAGGAGGAGGAGAGACAGGCCAACTACGAGCGCTACAGGACACTGGTGGAGAATGAAGCCTCCGGATGTGAGTCACCCCCACCCCCCCTCCTCCTGTTTGAGTTAGGGTTAGTCCCCCCCCCCCCCTTTTCCTCCTGTTAGAGTTGGGGTTAGTCACCCCCCACCCCTTTCCTCTTGTTAGAGTTAGGGTTAGTCACCCCCCTCCCCTCCTTTCCTCCTGTTAGAGTTAGGGTTAGTCACTCCCCACCCCTTTCCTCAAGTTAGGGTTAGTCACCCCTTTCCTCCTGTTAGAGTTAGGGTTAGTCACACCCCACCCCTTTCCTCGAGTTAGGGTTAGTCACCCCCACCCCTTTCCTCCTGTTAGAGTTAGGGTTAGTCACCCCCTTCCTCCTGTTAGAGTTAGGGTTAGTCACCCCCACCCCCTTCCTCCTGTTAGAGTTAGGGTTAGTCACCCCCACCCTTTTCCTCCCGTTAGGGTTAGTGACCCCCCACCCCTTTCCTCCTGCTTTTAGAGTTAGGGTTAGTCCTGCCTGCCCCCCCCCCCCCTCTTCCTCCTGTTAGGGTTAGGGTTAGTCACCCCCCCCCCCCATTTCCTCTTGTTAGAGTTAGGGTTAGTCATCCCCCCTTTCCTCTTGTTAGAGTTAGGGTTAGTCATCCACCCTTTCCTCTTGTTAGAGTTAGGGTTAGTCCCCCCCCCCCATTTCCTCTTGTTAGAGTTAGGGTTAGTCACACCCCACCCCTTTACTCTTGTTAGAGTTAGGGTTAGTCACCCCCCCATCTGGTTAGGGTTAGTCACCCCCTCTCGCCAGTGTTGCTGTAACACTTCATATGTCTTTTTCCAGGACCAGTGATCCCCTCCCCATCTCCACCATCCCCCCACCCCCTTTGAGCAAAGGAGTAGGAGGCCCTAGCAGTACTTTCTACAGTTCCCAGCAGGTTACTTTCAAATATGTGTAGTGTCTCTAGATACACTGGCTTATTCAGAGTAATGTGAGTTATCACTTGCACCTTGAAACACTGGCTTATTCAGAGTAATGTGAGTTATCATTTGCACCTTGATACACTGGCTTATTCAGAGTAATGTGAGTTATCACTTGCACCTTGAAACACTGGCTTATTCAGAGTAATGTGAGTTATCATTTGCACCTTGATACACTGGCTTATTCAGAGTAATATGAGTTATCATTTGCACCTTCATACACTGGTTTATTCAGAGTATTGTGAGTTATCACTTGCACATTGATACACTGGCTTATTCAGAGTAATGTGAGTTATCACTTCCACCTTGATACACTGGTTTATTCAGAGTATTGTGAGTTATCACTTGCACATTGATACACTGGCTTATTCAGAGTAATGTGAGTTATTACTTCCACCTTGATACACTGACTTATTCAGAGTAATGTGAGTTATCACTTCCACCTTGATACACTGGCTTATTCAGAGTAATGTGAGTTATCACTTGCACCTTGATACACTGGCTTATTCAGAGTAATGTGAGTTATCACTTCCACCTTGATACACTGGCTTTTTCAGAGTAATGTGAGTTAACATTTGCATATCACTTGCACCTTGATACACTGGCTTATTCAGAGTAATGTGAGTTAACATTTGCATATCACTTCCAACTTGGTTCACTGGCTTTATTCAGAGTAATGTGAGTTATCACTTGCATATCACTTCCACCTTGGTACACTGGCTTATTCAGAGTAATGTGAGTTAACATTTGCATAACACTTCCACCTTGATACACTGGCTTATTCAGAGTAATGTGAGTTATCATTTGCACCTTGATACACTGGCTTATTCAGAGTAATATGAGTTATCATTTGCACCTTCATACACTGGTTTATTCAGAGTATTGTGAGTTATCACTTGCACATTGATACACTGGCTTATTCAGAGTAATGTGAGTTATCACTTCCACCTTGATACACTGGTTTATTCAGAGTATTGTGAGTTATCACTTGCACATTGATACACTGGCTTATTCAGAGTAATGTGAGTTATTACTTCCACCTTGATACACTGACTTATTCAGAGTAATGTGAGTTATCACTTCCACCTTGATACACTGGCTTATTCAGAGTAATGTGAGTTATCACTTGCACCTTGATACACTGGCTTATTCAGAGTAATGTGAGTTATCACTTCCACCTTGATACACTGGCTTTTTCAGAGTAATGTGAGTTAACATTTGCATATCACTTGCACCTTGATACACTGGCTTATTCAGAGTAATGTGAGTTAACATTTGCATATCACTTCCAACTTGGTTCACTGGCTTTATTCAGAGTAATGTGAGTTATCACTTGCATATCACTTCCACCTTGGTACACTGGCTTATTCAGAGTAATGTGAGTTAACATTTGCATAACACTTCCACCTTGGTACACTGGCTTATTCAGAGTAATGTGAGTTAACATTTGCATATCACTTCCACCTTGGTACATTAGCTTATTCAGAGTAATGTGAGTTATCACTTGCACCTTGATACACTGGCTTATTCAGAGTAATGTGAGTTATCACTTGCACCTTGATACACTGGCTTATTCAGAGTAATGTGAGTTATCATTTGCATATCACTTGCACCTTGATACACTGGCTTATTCAGAGTAATGTGAGTTATCATTTGCACCTTGATACACTGGCTTATTCAGAGTTACGTGAGTTATCACTTGCACCTTGATACACTGGCTTATTCAGAGTAATGTGAGTTATCATTTGCATATCACTTGCACCTTGATACACTGGCTTATTCAGAGTAATGTGAGTTATCATTTGCATATCACTTGCACCTTGATACACTGGCTTATTCAGAGTAATGTGAGTTATCATTTGCATATCACTTCCACCTTGATACACTGGCTTATTCAGAGTAATGTGAGTTATCATTTGCATATCACTTCCACCTTGGGTTGGAAAAGTTGTACAACTGGAAAGTTTGGTAGTCACTACTTTCCACTGCTGACACCTCCAAAGATGTTTCCACTTTTGTTTATTGTACATGGATTGTGAAAGAGAGTTATAAGCTATTTGATATGATAGTCATTTAGACTCTCAATGTGATTGTTATTATTCATCATCATGGAGTTTTTGACCGTAACAGAATTATTTTTAAATGTTTCAGTGACGGAAGAACAGTGCCTGAATGAAATTTACATTGATGAACACTTTGGACCACCACTTAAAACAGGAGAGGAAGAAAAGAAAAAGTATACAATCTTTCGTTCTTTCTGTTTTCTTCTCCCAGTACGTGTGTTGTGGGATTTGCTGGTGCAGGCTTGTAAGCTGGACTTTAACACCAGTCACAGTGCAACTCTTCAAGCTTTGTCACCCCAGAAAGACTTTTTTTCAGAATTACTTTTTTTCAGAATTACTTTTTTTCTCAAAGAAATCTCTTCAACTAATCACATTTTCGGGAAAATTGTGAGCTGTATTTAGGTAAGTGACCGTAAGCAACAAAAACCGATTGTATTTTTTATGCTGGCAGTCTGTGTGGTAAAGTTTTACTTTTGACTGCCCCAAAACGGTGACAGTGTGTGTGATACAGTGTGGACTTTGATTGCACAAAAACACTGACAGTGTGTGTGAAACAGTGTTGACTATGACTGCACAGAAACACTGACAGTGTGTGTGATACAGTGTTGACTATGACTGCACAAAAACACTGACAGTGTGTGTGATATGGTGTTGACTATGACTGCACAAAAACATTGACAGTGTGTGTGATATGGTGTAAACAGACCTGTTTACACTACACATTGAGCGTAGTAAACTACGAATTTGAATAATATACTATGCAACTACGCAAGTCTGTCGTTTTCTACGCAAACGGTATTTAAAAAAAAAAAAAAAAATTAAAATTTTTTTTCTTTTTTTTTTTTCTTTTTCGTCTTTACACCTGTTCCTTGTCCCGTTGTGCTCTCACACCGCCCCGTCCCTGCACGCAAACGGTATTGTTTCGGCTACGCATATCACAATCCATAATTTTCTTCATCTCCCTTGACCGATCCATTTTCCAATTCATGTTTTCGGCCAGCAGTCGTTTTCTGCGTGCAGCGCGTAAAGCGCCCACGGGCGTTGCGTTGTAGCTTGTTAATGCCGAATAGGCTTCTCCAAGCAAATGCCGGGCACAACTGAAAGCGTTACTGCCAAACCATGCGGGCGTTTCGACACAATGGCTGAACGCAGAGCACACGAAAGTGAAGATGAGAACTGTGAAGAAAATGACTCCGAAAGGCCACCGACCAAAAAGAAAAAGACGAGCAATGCGCCGAACCAAGTCTTTCTGCCAAAATATCATCAGGACTACCCATGACTTGTCTTCGCGGAAAGGAAAACATCATGCTCATTGCACCGTCTGCAATTCCCATTTTTCCGTCAGTCAATCAATACATGTGGTAAAAAGTAGCAATCATTGTTCTTGTTGTTGTGATAGGTCGACGAGAAATTCTACACATTCAATTACAAAACTACACATTTGCCTCATTTTGCTCCCAGAAAATACACATGCAATGTTTTAGGGGTAAACAGGTCTGTGTAAACTATGACTGCACAGAAACACTGACAGTGCGTGTGATACAGTGTTGACTATGACTGCACAGAAACACTGACAGTGTGTGTGATACAGTGTTGACTATGACTGCACAATAACACTGACAGTGTGTTGATACAGTGTGGACTATGACTGCACAAAAACACAGACTGTGTGTGTGATACGGTGTTGACTATGACTGCACTGAAACACTGACAGTGTGTGTGATACAGTGTTGACTATGACTGCACAGACACACTGACAGTGTGTGTGATACGGTGTAAACTATGACTGCACAGAAACACTGACAGTGTGTGATACAGTGTGGACTATGACTGCACAGAAACACTGACAGTGTGTGTGATACAGTGTGGACTATGACTGCACAGAAACACTGACAGTGTGTGATACAGTGTGGACTATGACTGCACAGAAACACTGACAGTGTGTGTGATATGGTGTAAACTATGACTGCACAGAAACACTGACAGTGTGTGATACAGTGTTGACTATGACTGCACAGAAACACTGACAGTGTGTGTGATACAGTGTGGACTATGACTGCACAGAAACACTGACAGTGTGTGTGATACAGTGTGGACTATGACTGCACAGAAACGCTGACAGTGTGTGATACAGTGTTCACTATCACTGCACAGAAACACTGACAGTGTGTGCTATAAAGAGTGAACTATGACTGCACAGAAACGCTGACAAGAAGGCTGCCATTGGCTACACCTACGAGGACAGCACCCCTGCCAACCCTGGTGATGACGACGATGATGAAGATGACAGTGATGAGGAAAGCAGTGACACTGACGTGGAAACAGCGGACCTAGGTAAGCACAAGAGCTGGTCGAAACTTGGCACAAAGAAAGTATTGTGACAATTTTTGCACCCCAACAAAAGCATTTGTTTGTTCGTTCATGGGCTGAAACTCCCACGGCTTTTACGTGTATGACCGTTTTTACCCCGCCATTTAGGCAGCCATACACCGCTTTCGGAGGAAGCATGCTGGGTATTTTCGTGTTTCTATAACCCACCGAACTCTGACATGGATTACAGGATCTTTTTCGTGCGCACTTGGTCTTGTGCTTGCGTGTACACACGGGGGTGTTCGGAAGAAGAGAGTTGCCTCTGAGAAATAAATCTCTCGCCGAACGTGGGGACGAACTCACGCTGGCAGCGGCCAACTGGATACAAATCCAGCGCGCTACCGACTGAGCTACATCCCTGCCCCTAAAACAAAAGCATTCATTCCAAAGTCATTTTCTTCAAACTTGCTATGACATTTACGGCACTCAACTTGGGTTTCTGGCATACTTTTTAGATTAAAGATTTCTTTTACGGGGGTCACGTGACCAACACTCAAATAGGTGTATCCCCCAAAATAGATTGGACAAAACGTGAGGTACCTATTAACAAACTCACACAAATTAAAAGTAGGCACAACTTGGCAACTTTTACATATCATTCTTACAGATGCAGGTGTCGATCACATGAGTGGTTGAAAACAGGTGTTTTTTGCCTCCATTTTGAGGCTTAAAAAACTAGCTGTATTTCAGCAATGATGCGGCAGATTGCTTTGAAAGTTTTAGGATCGTATGCCTACATGCGAGACATAGTTCAGATAAAAATTTGGATTGTTGCGAATATTTGAGTTTTCAATTCTTAACCCCTTGACTTCCGGAACTATTTGAGGATATTGGTAAAAAAAAGAGTGTTTTGATTTGAGAGTGCATAAAAACTGTTAGGATAACAGTAGGGGAAAGAAACATATATGTATGTGTAGGTATATGATTGGAGATTCCAACAATACCACAAATTACTCAAAAGGGGCAGACAATGTTTTACGCAAGGGGCGGATAATCCAATTTATTCAGTTTATTAGTTGAAATATAGACAAAATGCTATTTTATGCTTGTAAATATTAAAAATATCCAGTCAAAACTAATGTAGACATTTTTATTGGCCTTTTGTCAGCATAGTTGAATGATTTTAGTTTTGAGATATGCCTTATTCATTTTTATATTTAGTCAAGTTTTGACTAAATATTTTAACATCGAGGGGGAATCGAAACGAGGGTATGGTGTATGTGCGTGTGTCTGTGTGTGTGTCTGTGTGTGTGTCTGTGTGTGTGTGTAGAGCGATTCAGACTAAACTACTGGACCGATCTTTATGAAATTTGACATGAGAGTTCCTGGGTATGAAATCCCCGAACGTTTTTTTCATTTTTTTGATAAATGTCTTTGATGACGTCATATCCGGCTTTTCGTGAAAGTTGAGGCGGCACTGTCACGCCCTCATTTTTCAACCAAATTGGTTGAAATTTTGGTCAAGTAATCTTCGACGAAGCCCGGGGTTCGGTATTGCATTTCAGCTTGGTGGCTTAAAAATTAATTTATGACTTTGGTCATTAAAAATCGGAAAATTGTAAAAAAAAATAAAAATTTATAAAACGATCCAAATTTACGTTTATCTTATTCTCCATCATTTGCTGATTCCAAAAACATATAAATATGTTATATTCGGATTAAAAACAAGCTCTGAAAATTAAATATATAAAAATTATTATCAAAATTTTTTTTTCGAAATCAATTTAAAAACACTTTCATCTTATTCCTTGTCGGTTCCTGATTCCAAAAACATATAGATATGATATGTTTGGATTAAAAACACGCTCAGAAAGTTAAAACAAAGAGAGGTACAGAAAAGCGTGCTATCCTTCTTAGCGCAACTACTACCCCGCTCTTCTTGTCAATTTCACTGCCTTTGCCATGAGCGGTGGACTGACGATGCTACGAGTATACGGTCTTGCTGAAAAATGGCAGCTACTTGACTAAATATTGTATTTTCGCCTTACGCGACTTGTTTTTGTTTTTTTGCAACAGGTTAGCTATAATATGAGATTTTTGACGATATTTCTAAAAATAGGGTGTGTTGAATTGAGATTGCATAAAAACTGTTAGGACAACAGTAGAGGAAAGAAACATATATATGTAAGGATACTCACGTGGAATATCCTGATCAAATGTTGGATCTTCCTGACGAGAATTATCAACTGTGTCGGTTCTTTTCCTACCTGTCCCCCTGCCTTGTCCCCTTCTGCCACGCCCCCTTCCACGCGACGTGGATGGTTGTACAAAATCATCATTATCACTCTCACTTTCGTCACTTTCAATTTCACTTTCATTTTGAACAATGTCTCCTTCGCCTCCCACCACGTTTTCATCTTCACTTTCATCTCCATTGCCGGGAATATCCATCAAAATACGAACAGCTTCCTCAACAGTATAGCGCCGATTCGCCATGTTAGAGAATCGAACCAAAGATGTCCAGAAAAACGCAATAAAATCCGTCAAAATCAATCGAATTCACTCAACACTTCACCCACATGGAGGCAGACATCTTGGCTATCGAAAACGAGGCAATTGCGGACTCTCGCGGTTGTTTCCCCTGAGTAACAGAGCGTCGACTGCTGTTAGGGTCCGACCGCGCTTAAATGCGCGGTCGGAAGCGAAAGGCTTAATAGGTGGTGTTAAGGGGAGACCGGGCAGGCAAAATTAGTTATTTTTGGTCTCATACACCTTTTTGGGGTTGTTGCATTTTTCACACCTTTGAACATTCTGGAATGCATTCAATAATCTGCTTTTATCATTTTAGACATGTATTCATGTAAATAAAACCATTTTCAAACCGATGTTTTGTTGTTTTTGTCTGTGTTTAAAAAAAAAAAAATCGAAAAAATGGTCTACTTTGGATACTCCGTGCTGGTAAATGTGCGCACATGACATGGCCCTTCGCTGTTCAAACTGTGTGGAAATTTGCGTTCTTCAAGATGACGTCATCACCGTTGGGGAATTTCCGTTGACATAGGCACAAAGAGAGAGAATCCGTTCCAACCGAAACCCCGGAATTAAATGTATGCAAATATATGTAGGTCAAAGGCATTTGGCGCAAGCGCAGTAGACAACTTATCATTCCCCGGTGTCAACAAATCCATGACTTTTTCACCGATTCAGCAGCATTTTTCAAAGTTTTTAGCTGCGGAGAACAACCCTAACATTGAAAATGTTCGGCATAGTGGTAAGAAATATCAGAGAAAGATGAACCAGCAGCAGCGAACTGTAGAAGGAAGTAACAACACTCCGAAATGAACCAACATGATCGCATTGAAGCAGACGACATTCTAAGATTCTTGACTCAACGAGGTGGGTTTTGCTTCTTTCTCTTTTCGATCTTGTTTGGTTGACAACGTGATTTATTGCACATTGTTATGTTGTTGTTGTTGTAAGAATGTGTTAGGGTTTGCAGGTAAATGATAAACAGTTTGTGTCTGAAGTATTTTGCGGGTTTCTTGATCCAATTTACTGACCATGCCGCCGCCGAACCACCCCCCCCTCCCCCCCCCCCCCCTATTGTTCTTCGCTGGCCAGTCCTTGAGAGCTTACTATGGTGTAACATGTCACCATTATTCTTTGTCTGGGGTCAAACTGAGAAGCAGCATCTGAGCGATGTACAACTGACACAGTTTCTGTTTTCATTGACCGTAGGAAAATAAGTACCCTACTAGAGAGTGTTCTCTAATTCTAAAGGATTGGTTTACACCAGCATGGCTGACCAACCTATCATTGACAGCAATATTGTTGTCAAATCTTTTCCATTAACTAAGGAATAAAAAAATAGATCCAATTTACTTCACCAAAGAAAAAAAAGAGTTAAACTAAAGGACTGGGGATGCAACTCATGAATCAAAAGCATAAAGATCACCTGCAAACAGTGCTAGGTTTAGGAAATGTGAAAATGTATACACACACACACGCACAAAACAGACAAGAAACAAGCAAATACATAGCAAGTGTGATGAAATAAATTAATTTTAAAAGAAAAATATGAAAATAAAGAAAGAAAGAAAGAAAATAATTCAGCTAGTTTCAGTATTAGTTCCTGTGTGTATGTGATTGTGTGGTTACTCAAATCCCATAGTAAACTTGACATGTAAATTTTGTGATAGGGGCCGGTATGTATATATGGGATAACCTTCAGTGAGGTTTAGTGTGTGACAGGGTGAGAATACTTTGATTTCTTTTGCTTTTTTGTGGCTGCTTTTATTTTCAATTATTTATCATTATATATATTAAAACATACACTTTTTTGTCATTAAGTTGTGTGTGTTTGGGTATTAATAAGTAGTGCAAATCCACATGTAATGATGTATGCATTATTAGTATGAGTCACTGTTAAATTAATGAATGTCTTTTGTGTGTGTGTTCGTCAACCGACATATGTGGGTACGAGCCGCTGAGGTGGTTGTAAGAAAACCCGCCTGGTTCAGTGGTTGGGGGCCGATTGGGATTTCTGATTTACCGGCCCAGCCAAAAAGTTGAGGTACACCCCATGTGACATGGTCATTAGCAAAATAAAGTACAAGCACTTGTTGACGTTTATATTGAGTCTTAAAATTTGCAGCTTATTACAAACAAAAACCATGGACAGTTGTATCAAATATTAAATCAGTGTTTGTGTATTTATTAGGTTGGAGCAAGGGGAGAGCCAGTCCTCCTGTGGTGGCAGCGAGGAGAAAGATTAACCTGATGGAAAAGTTTGCTAAACCGGAACTACCCTCTTCCACAGCAGAAACATCAGCTTTGCCATCTTCTGACCAACCATAAGAAGATACAGATACTTTGCTATCTTCTGACCCATCACAAGCAGATATGGATACTGGTACTGTGCAACGTCACTCCGCTGACATGTGTTGGGCTTTTGTCAACATTGATCAGCTCAATCAGACAATCTATTGCTGAAAGGTCTATCCTGTACTGAATGCTTGTCTGATAGCAGTCTGATTATAAAAGAAGGTGATGCATCAGCCCAAGGATTTGCACAGGCCCTGCATCTGGAGTGCATATGAGTGTCCATTCAAGTCTGCATTTGTTTACTCTTCTCCTGGTGTTTGCAACTCTTCGGGTGGTAAAGTTGCATTTAAAATAATCCGCGTATGACCATGTTGGTACATGAACTTGGAAAGGGACATTCAGCTTTACAGAAAATTGCTGCAGTGTTAGGATTGAGCACAGAAATACTGTAATTAAAATGTTGCAACTTTTGAATGGCTTGATAGCTTTGTTCCATTTGTGTATATACCGTAAAATCCCTAGCATAAGCCCACCATCTAGCAAACGCCCACCCCCCACTTTGGGCCAAAAGTTGTGCACAGGGGTAACTACCTAGCAAACGCCCACCCTGCTATTTTCGAAGAGACTATAGGCTCACTTTCACTAGGATTTGTGCAGACTGTTCTAAAAGTCATCTTTTTCCCCTTCTTTACCTTTTTGTGTTTCTTTCCTTTTTTCTTATTCTTTGTCCCCTCTCCTCACTCCCACCCATCGTTCATGTTTTTTCGAGTTTCTCTTCTTTTTTCCCTAAGTTTGTGGGTTTTTCTTTCTCAGAAAGATTGGGCCTTTTGAAGACAAAATCCAAGTTCAGTTAACGTTTCATTTCCAAAGACGATCGTGTAATTTCTTCCCTGTACAGAAAGAAAGGGCTTCATTGGTGTTGACATTTCGACATTTCATCAAGTTTCTTTTTCCCGGAATTGTGTTGTTATTGTTTGTCCTTGCAAAGGTCTGGCGATTTTCTTTTTACTTTATAAATTTATATGAATGACTATGCTCGGGTTGTTTTCAGAAGAGCCAGTCCTTTTCTCTCTCTCTCTCTCTCTCTCTCTCTCTCTCTCTCTCTCTCTCTCTCTCTCTCTCTCTCTCTCTCTCTCTCTCTCTCTCTCTCTCTCTCTCTCTCTCTCTCTCTCTCTCTCTCTCTCTCTCTCTCTCTCTCTCTCTCTCTCTCTCTCTCTCTCTCTCTCTCTCTCTCTCTCTCTCTCTCTCTCTCATGGTTGGCCTTCTTTGCCTCAAAGTCCTTTTTCTTTCTTTTTTCCTTCACTTCTACTCACACGACCTAACTTACATGCTTTCGGGGTTTGTATTCACTCAATTACACGGTTGAGCACAAAACTTACTTTGTGCAAAGGGATCTATCCCTAGCAAACGCCCACCCCGCAATTTTGCCCCAAATCTGTGCACAGGGGGGGGGTGGGCTTATGCTAGGGATTTTACGGTATATGTAACTAGATGATTACCCACTTCGCCGGGTACCGGCTTCGCCGGGAAGAAGTAGAGCCAAATACCAGGCTGCGTCTGGGACCCGGCTTTGCCAGTAACATAGTAACGGGAATATGGATTGACGCCACACGGAGGAAGGGAGATAATCGCGGCTGAAAACACTGGAGAAGATAAGGAAGAGTTACTGGTAGTGGATCCCGACAAAAAAACACAAAATCGGTTCAGCGCGCACAGCGCTGCGCGCTGAGAGCACGTGTTGAAATATCTCATCGATGAGGTTGTGTCCGGGGTGTAGCTGAATACGCTGTCCAAATTTGAAAAAGATCCACCGAGAACTTTGGCCGTGCATCGCGAACAGACAGACAGACACTAGTCGTATATATATATAGATGTTGTTGATGATTTGTGAAGCATCATTTCTATGCAATGGAATAAGAAATCAGTGCATCCGTTGGGTTTTATGAGTCTGACAGTTTGGTTCTGATCAATATTTTCATATCAGCACAAACACAGATAATTGACTTTTTTAATGTTTTCATATGATATTTTTTTAAATAAAAAAAATCAGATAATTTGATTATCAAATTATTTCCCCTTCATAGTTAAAGTGTTATTCTGATTAAAAAAAACACCCCATTAATTCAAGCTCTACTGTGGTACTAGTTTACCGAGGTACTAGTGGGACTCTTTTACATGCTGTTTTATCTAGTTGTAACTTTTGAATGGCTATATGGATTTGTTCCAATTTTGTATATGTTGTTTATGATTTGTGAAGCACCATTTCTGTGCATGGAATAAGAGTACAGTGGATTCCTTGTGTTTTTGTGAGTCCGACAGTTTCGTTTTGATTCATATCTGCACTAACATAGATGAGTTTTCAAATGATGTTAAAAAAAAAGTCCGGATAATTTGATCGTCAAATCATTTCCCCATCATAGTAAAGTGGTTATTCTTTTAAAAACATATCAATTCAGGCTGCACTGTGCTACTAGTTTGAGGTACTGGTTGGAATCTTTCAAATGCTGTTTTCTCTGAATGTAATTTTCAGACAAACATCTGTAATTAAAATGTTGCAACTTTTGAATGGCTTGATGGATTTGTTTTATTTTTGTTTATGTTGTTTATGATTTGTAAAGCGTCAGTTTTGTGTATGGAATAAGAGTTAAGTGCATTGGTTTGGTTTTTATGAGTCTGACAGTTTGGTTCTGATTCATGTTTTCATATCGGTACAAACAAAGATGGTTGTTTTCATATGATGTATATAAAAAAAATCCTGATAATTTGATTGTCAAATCCTTTTCCCTACATAGTAAAGTGGTCATTCTGATAAAAACATATGAATTCAGGGTGCACTGTGCTACTTGTTTTTTTATGTACTTGTTCGAATCTTTAAAATGCTGTTTTCTCTGAATGTAATTTTCAGACAAAACGCTACAATTAAAATGTTGCAACTTTTGACAGGTTTGATGGATTTGTTCAGTTTTTGTATATGTTGTTTATGAGTCGTACAGCATCAGTTCTGTGCATGGAATAAGAGTTCAGTGCATTGGTTGTGATTTTATGAGTCTGACAGTTTGGTACTGATTCATAATTTCTTATCCGGACTGAACCAAGAACTGAAAATGCTAAATCAAAAACATATTTTGCTTTGAATTTATTTTCCATGCACAGAATTATTAAACACACACATATCGCTGCAAAGAAGAAAAATTGGATCAAAACATGCACTGGTTCACAAACTGCAACATTTTGAAAATAAGCACATTTTATGATGTTTTTCTCGGTTTTTGGTGAATAAAACCAAAAAAATTTGCTTTTCACTCAAACTTTAAAATGGTTTCCCTTAATTAAGTTATTATGCTTGCAAAAATCAAACAAGCAGCAAACTGTTTCAACAAAAAAAATCAAACAAGCAGCACTCTGTTTCAAAAAAAAAAAAAAAAAGTGTTTGCCTACCCTGTCTCCCCTTAACATGGCAACACCAAAAATAAAAATAAACAAGTCGCGTAAGGCGAAATTACCACATTTAGTCAAGCTGTGGAACTCACAGAATGAAACTGAACGTAGTCCGCCGCTAGTGCAAAAGGCAGTGACAGTTACGAGCCTGTTTGGCGCGGTAGCGGTTGCGCTGTGCTTCATAGCACGCTTTGCTGTACCTCTCTTCGTTTTAACTTTCTGAGCGTGTTTTTAATCCAAACATATCATATCTATATGTTTTTAGAATCAGGAACCGACAAGGAATAAGATGAAATTGTTTTTAAATCGATTTCGGAAAGTTAATTTTGATCATAATTTTTATATTTTTAATTTTCAGAGCTTGTTTTTAATCCAAATATAACATATTTATATGTTTTTGGAATCAGAACATGATAAAGAATAAGATGAACGTAAATTTGGATCGTTTTATTAAAAAAAAATTTTTTTTACAATTTTCAGATTTTTAATGACCAAAGTCATTAATTAATTGTTATGCCACCAAGCTGAAATGCAATACCGAAGTCCGGCCTTCGTCAAAGATTGCTTGGCCAAAATTTCAATCAATTTGATTGAAAAATGAGGGTGTGACAGTGCCGCCTCAACTTTTACAAAAAGCCGGATATGACGTCATCAAAGACATTTATCGAAAAAAAGAAAAAAACGTCCGGGGATATCATTCCCAGGAACTCTCATGTAAAATTTCATAAAGATTGGTCCAGTAGTTTAGTCTGAATCGCTCTACACACACACACACACACACACACACACACACACACACACACACACCACACCCTCGTCTCGATTCCCCCCCTACGTTAAAACATTTAGTCAAAACTTGACTAAATGTAAAAAAGGAAATTTGTGATGCTCAAAGATCAAGTTACAGTTATAAACAAAAGCAGTAAAGGAGGAACTGCGAATGAACTGCCAAGAAGTTGCCAGTACATTCCTAAGATAGACCCTTTTTTCTGGACATCTTATTGTGACATTGTGTGTGGTTGTTACAATTACATGTTGTGTCCTGTGAGTGTATTTACATAGCGGTGCTACTTATGTCACTACAGCTGTGTGTGGTTGTTACAATTACATGTTGTGTCCTGTGAGTGTATTTACATAGCAGTGCTACTTATGTCACTACAGCTGTGTGTGCTTGTTACAATTACATGTTGTGTCCTGTGAGTGTATTTACATACCGGTGCTACTTATGTCACTACAGCTGTGTGTGGTTGTTACAATTACATGTTGTGTCCTGTGAGTGTATTTACATAGCGGTGCTACTTATGTCACTACAGCTGTGTGTGGTTGTTACAATTACATGTTGTGTCCTGTGAGTGTATTTACATAGCAGTGCTACTTATGTCACTACAGCTGTGTGTGCTTGTTACAATTACATGTTGTGTCCTGTGAGTGTATTTACATACCGGTGCTACTTATGTCACTACAGCTGTGTGTGGTTGTTACAATTACAATTGTTGTGTCCTGTGAGTGTATTTACATAGCGGTGCTACTTATGTCACTACAGCTGTGTGTGCTTGTTACAATTACATGTTGTGTCCTGTGAGTGTATTTACATACCGGTGCTACTTATGTCACTACAGCTGTGTGTGGTTGTTACAATTACAATTGTTGTGTCCTGTGAGTGTATTTACATAGCGGTGCTACTCATGTCACTACAGCTGTGTGTGGTTGTTACAATTACATGTTGTGTCCTGTGAGTGTATTTACATACCGGTGCTACTTTCACTACAGATGTCACTCTGTGTGTGGTTGTACAATTACATGTTGTGTTCTGTCAGTGTATTTACATAGCGGTGCTACTTATGTCACTACAGATGTGACGCTGGATGTGGACTTGCTGACGTCAGAGCAGGCTGGGGAGATCAATGCGTTTGCCAATCAGTATGGTATGAAGGAGCAGGACTTTGTCAGGTAGGTCCAGCCAAGCGTTTGCCAATCAGTATGGTATAAAGGAGCAGGACTTTATCAGGTAGGTCCATTGTCAGGTAGGTCCAGCCAAGCGTTTGCCAATCAGTATGGTATAAAGGAGCAGGACTTTGTCAGGTAGGTCCATTGTCAGGTAGGTCCAGCCAAGCGTTTGCCAATCAGTATGGTATGAAGGAGCAGGACTTCGTCGGGTAGGTCCAGTCAAAACATACCAGACTGTTTTTGACTCACATGCGAAGCAAAAGTGAGTCTATACATGTACTCACCCGAGTCGTCCGTCCGTCCGTCCGGAAAACTTTAACGTTGGATATTTCTTGGACACTATTCAGTCTATCAGTACCAAATTTGGCAAGATGGTGTATGATGACAAGGCCCCAAAAAACATACATAGCATCTTGACCTTGCTTCAAGGTCAAGGTCGCAGGGGCCATAAATGTTGCCTAAAAAACAGCTATTTTTCACATTTTTCCCATTTTCTCTGAAGTTTTTGAGATTGAATACCTCACCTATATATGATATATAGGGCAAAGTAAGCCCCATCTTTTGATACCAGTTTGGTTTACCTTGCTTCAAGGTCAAGGTCACAGGAGCTCTTCAAAGTTGGATTGTATACATATTTTGAAGTGACCTTGACCCTGAACTATGGAAGATAACTGTTTCAAACTTAAAAATTATGTGGGGCACATGTTATGCTTTCGTCATGAGACACATTTGGTCACATATGATCAAGGTCAAGGTCACTTTGACCCTTATGAAATGTGACCAAAATAAGGTAGTGAACCACTAAAAGTGACCATATCTCATGGTAGAAAGAGCCAATAAGCACCATTGTACTTCCTATGTCTTGAATTAACACCTTTGTGTTGCATGACCTTGGATGACCTTGACCTTGGGTCAAGGTCACATGTATTTTGGTAGGAAAAATGTGTAAAGCATGTGAGTCGTATGGGCTTTGCCCTTCTTGTTATATCTGTTGTCATGTAATTAGTAAAGGGGCGGGGATATAGCTCAGTTGGTAGCGCGCTGGATTTGTATTCAGTTGGCCGCTGTCAGCGTGAGTTCGATCCCAGGTTCGGCGGAAATTTATTTCAGAGTCAAATTTGTGTGCAGACTCTCTTCGGTGTCCGAACTCCCCCCCGTGTACACTACATTGGGTGTGCACGTTAAAGATCCCACGATTGACAAAAGGGTCTTTCCTGGCAAAAATTGCTTAGGCACAGTTAATAATTGTCTACCTATACCCGTGTGACTTGGAATAATAGGCCGTGAAAGGTAAATATGCGCCGAAATGGCTGCAATTACTGGCCGTATAAAATTTCATCTCACACGGCATCACTGCAGAGCGCCTAGAACTGTACCCACGGAATATGCGCGATATAAGCCTCATTGATTGATTGATTGATCTTGAGTCGTGGCACACTGCAGCTGATATTGCTTACAAGCTCAGACCAGCGGCAGCAGATCTTTGTCCAGATGAAAACACTTTGGACAAACAGTCAAGCCGACAGCAGAACTGATCATTACGTGGGCACACAGACAGCAGAACTGACCGTTTTGTGGACACTTAGAAAAGCTGACAGCAAGACTGACCGTTACCTGGACACACAGACAAGCAGACAGCAGAACTGACCGTTACCTGGGCACACAGACAAGCAGACAGCAGAACTGACCGTTACCTGGGCACACAGACAAGCGGACAGCAGAACTGACCGTTACCTGGGCACACAGACAAGTGGACAGCAGAACTGACCGTTACCTGGGCACACAGACAAGTGGACAGCAGAACTGACCGTTACCTGGGCACACAGACAAGTGGACAGCAGAACTGACCGTTACCTGGGCACACAGACAAGTGGACAGCAGAACTGACCGTTACCTGGGCACACAGACAAGTGGACAGCAGAACTGACCGTTACCTGGGCACACAGACAAGTGGACAGCAGAACTGATTGTTACCTGGGCACACAGACAAGTGGACAGCAGAACTGACCGTTACCTGGGCACACAGACAAGTGGACAGCAGAACTGATTGTTACCTGGGCACACAGACAAGTGGACAGCAGAACTGACCGTTACCGGGTTTTGTTTCAGGTTGCTGCGCAGGGACAAAGCAGAAATGGAAGCTCTGAAATACGCCAAGCAAATGGAGGAGGAAAAGGCTCAGTTTTCTGTGAGTATTGTCAGCATGCACACACACATGAAGGTCGCAAACTTACAAACACCACTTCCTCTTTCTCTCTCTCTCTCTCTCTCTCTCTCCCCCTCTCTCTACCTCTCTCTCCCTCCCTCTCTACCTCTCTCTCCCTCCCTCTCTCTATTCTTTGGTAATAAAGTTCAGTTTCAGTTTCTCTCCCCCTCTCTCTCTCTCTCTCACTCTCTCTCTCCCTCTTCCTCTATCTCTCCCTCTATCTCTCTCTCCTGTTTTACTCTCCTATTCTCTCTCTTCCCATCCCTCTCTTCCTCTCTCTCTGTCTCTCCCTCTCTCTCTCCCCCTCTCTCTGTCTCTCTCTCTCTCTCCCCCTCTCTCTCTCTCTCCCTCTCTCTCTCCCCCTCTCTCTACCTCTCTCTCTCCCTCCCTCCTTGTTAAATAAAGTTCAATTCAATCCCTCTCCCCCCTCTCTCCCTCTCTCTCTGCCTCTCCCTCTCTCTGTCCCCCTCTCTCTCTCTGCCTCTCCCTCTCTCTGTCCCCCTCTCTCTCCCCCTCTCTCCCTCTCTCTCTGCCTCTCCCTCTCCCTGTCCCCCTCTCTTCCTCT